>NW_028178644.1:0-12500 GCF_964030765.1 Micromesistius poutassou | reverse complement strand
GATGCACGTCCATATGTGAAAGCGACTATTTTTCACCTTCTTATGACAAATGTACTCATTGTAAGTCGCTTTGGATAAAACCGTCTGCTAAATGCCCTAAATGTCAATCTAAATGGAAGCGACTAACGAACAGTTCATGTACTGTAGCCTATAGGTTAAGCCTATAGGTCGCTTGCTTAGTTGGATTTTATTCCCATAGTATAAAGCAAATAGTTTTTGTTCGGTTTGTTTGGTTACAATCACAGTGGCTAGTTCATCTCCTTAATTATTATTTTGATAAATAACAAATTGCCCATAGTGTGGAATCCAAGGTTTCATAACCGTTGTGTGTACACCAATCGGTGACATCACGGACACTACGTCCATTTATAGTAACCCTAAAGCCTATATCCTGCATGGATATAGAACTGATAAGATTCCTCTAGACAGCCAGTATGTTAACTAGCATGGCCTGGGTTAAGTGGAGGCTGTATTATATATGTGGTGCATCTGATGTTTCTATCATCATCTCAAGTGACGTTTGCATGCTATGATCGTTCACAGTCTCAAATGGGAAGGATCTTTGGATAAAATAAGTAATGTAGGTTAACAGCAGGAAGCATCTGGAAGCAGGAAGCAGCACATGGTTCAGAGGGAAATCGAAACGTCTGCTGGAGTACAGAGGGAAGAGGACCGCATTATATGACACTGGGTACTAGATGACTCACCAGGATGGATCCCAAGTATGTGATACACTTCCAACAAACAGAGGACAAACTATCCTAAATATCATCCTCGTCGTCACAACCCATTTCTCTCTAAATGTTGTGGACTAATGCACTGGAAGGAACACATTGGTGCAACGCAAAGCAATCTGCCATCGTTGAGTCATCGTACAAAATTGGCCTCTTCCGCAGACAGCATGCTGAAGCTAACTGCCCCTCTGCAGACAACATGCTGAAGCTAACTGCCCCTCTGCAGCCAGTATGCTAAAGCTAAAGCTAACTTCCCAACATGCTAAAGCTGTGCATGCTAAACCCTATGCAGATAGCATGCTAAAGCTGAAGCTAACTGCCCTTTTGCAGACAACATGCTAAAGCTAACTGTCCCTCGGATACCATGTTAAAGCTAACTGCTAGTGCTGCATGCTGCAGCATGCTAACTCTAACTCTATTCTGACACTAAAGAGAGTAATCCTTCTGCTCCCCGACAAAGACATCATGCTATAGGGAGAGAGAGAGAGCAGAGGAAACAAAAGCCCCTGTAATCTACTTAGCCAGGGGCCAAGATGGAGAGAGGCAAAGGGCCCGAGGACACGCAGAGGCCTCAGGACTAGCGGCCCTTGCATGGCTAGCTGGGATATGACACCATGTATAACATCTCTTCCCCATCTCCTCTTCACTCTAACTCCTTTTTTCTTCCTGTATTTTTGCCCTCCCTCTTTTCCTTGGTCTCTCTCTCTCTGCCTCTCTACCTCTTTGGCTCAGTCTCTCTGTGTCTCTATCTCTCTGGCTCTCCCTCTTTGCCTCTTGATCTCTCTATAGCTCTGTCTCTTTCTCTCTCCACCAATTTCTATGCCTCTGCCTCTTGCGCAAATCAAATGCTCATTCTGCTTTGAGTAATCCCACCGAATTTGCAGACAATACACAATACAATGAGAATATTAATAAAAAAGCATGTACTAAATCTCTTTCTCTCTCTCTCGTTTCCCCTCACTCATTCTTTGTCCAGCGTTCCAATCCCTTGACGGGGCCCTTGTATTATTCATATGAATCTATTACACAGGTCTAGTCTGCCTTAATCTACCATGCGCCCTCTTTTGGTCCTTTTAAATCTTTCATTTCGTTATAACATAATTACTGTACCAGGGTGCAGCGGCTACGTACATGTATATATAATAATGCTACATGCTATGACCACTGCACCATATAGGGTGTCGCCTACATACAATTCAGTGTGAATATATGAGAATATGTGGCTGTGATCATGTAGGAACGGGGGGGTCATGGCAACACTTGACTTGGCGATGACTCCCACCCGTCTGCCTTAGGCTTGAGAAGAGGGAAAGGGATTATGGAGGTGGAGGCGATGGAGGGGGCAGAGGTGATGGTGAGGGATGGAGGAGGAGGTGAGGGAGGGAGATGGAGTTGGTGGAGGTGGAAAGGGTTGGAGGCGGTGGTGATGGAGACGGATGAAGGCAATGATGGAGAGAAGGAAGGAGGTGGAGGTGTGGATAAAGGTGGAGGTGGTGATTTGATGGGCTGTGAGCCATAGCCGGGGGGGGGGATGTGGTAGAGAGTGATGTGCTGCATATAATCATAGTCATCCGACCAGACGTCAAACATGGTCCACTTCGCAATTAACCGCAAACTCCTTAGTTTGACCGATGGCGAATCTCCCTCGTCCCTACTTCCGGCCTGTCGCTCTGATCGCTGGGAGACTCGACAGGCTGCGAGAATGTGACCCGGGAGCACCTTGCTCCATTAGTCTCCCAGGGGTAATGTAGTATAATTTAATTAAAGAAAGGAGGACAGTGCACTGTAGCTAAATTTAAAAGTCTTCTCCTGGCTGACCGATGCAAGATTAATTAAAGGCTGCGGAGGCGAACAGCCTGGGGGGGGTAGGCAAGGTGTAAAACACTTTCAAACACAAAGACAGCGTTTGAAACAAGAGAGCCCGTCACACTTGGTTTTTGGGTTATGTGTTTCCATGTTGTTGGTCGTTTAGTTCCTAGTTCACAGCTCTCAGAGTCTCACCTTTCCGTGTATGTTATCAGTCACATATCACCTTCCATTGTTTGTACTACTTGGTACAATATCTGCTTTGCTTCCCTGAAATTATTCAAATATCGGCCCTGCCTTGTAAGTGGGTTGAATATTGCATAGTTTGGTAGACTTTTACTTCTTTAGAATTTCAGATGTGCAATATCAGACCTCCAGGATGAATAAGCCATGTTGTTGACCACGATGGACTACCCTGGGCCCAGAGATCCCCCTTCATCTCTAGTTCTCTGAAGGACAGAGGAAACACGGGTCTACCTCTCCGATTTATTTTTCTCCATTGACTGTCCAAGGAGTCTCCCAAATGCATTCATGATCTCTCTCCCTCTCTCTACTTCTCCCTCTCTCTTACCTCTCTCTCCCTCTCTATTCTTCTCCCTCTCTCCTACCTCTCTCTGCCATACTCTTCTTCTCCCTCTCTCTCCCTCTCTTCTTCTCCCTCTCTCCTACCTCTCTCTTCTTCTCCCTCTCTCCTACCTCTCTCTCCCTCTCTCCCCCTCTCTCCCCTCCCACCTGTCGGTTGCCAAAAAGGCTTTTGAATAGATGCCCATTTCACAGTCCAACGGTAGAGCTAATGGTTTTTCCCCTGGCAGCGCAACATGACTCAATCAGAGAGAGGCTGAATGGTGCTGGGATGTGATGGGGGGGGGGGGGGGGGGGGGGGGAGACCATGCTTTTCTGAACACACACATCAACATATTTGTGTAGGACAGTTTTTTTTGGATTGAAACCACAGCAGGGCAGAGGGGCTCAGAACAGGGAGCCAATGTACACATCCTCAAGGTGAACACATGACGTGTATATGTGTGATCCTGTGAGTCTATAAATCTGATTGGTTGAGCCAGGAGTGGGCTTTTGGTAGGGATAGAATGAAATAAAACAAAGAACCAAACTAATTAAAGGAAATACAATTAAATAAAGCAGATTTAAGAGCAACAAGTTAACGCACTCATAAATGGGTCCCTTATGAAAGATGGCAACGTTGCGTGCGCATTTGAGAGCACACTGGTATTTGGTGCATTTAGAGCATGCACGATGTAGGCATTGCAGAGATAGTTGTGAAATGCCTTACCGAGTGCATCAAGCTTCCATCTTGTGATGCATCCCCTCATAAAAAACGGAGATTAGGGTGGGACCCGAGGTAGGAGGAATGCAATTGGATGACGGGTGGGAGTACCTCCTTCGTCCTGTCAATCAGCTCCAACACCAGTGTTACGATTGGTTGGAATGTGAGTGTGTGATTTAGAGGTGATGTCATTGTATTTTGAAGTAAAATATGTTGAAAGAGAAGAGTGAGAAAATGGAGGAGAAGAGAGGAGAGGAGAGGACCGGAGAGGAGAGGATGAAACTGAAACAAAGAGATGAGAGGAGAAGAGCAGAGGAGAGAACAGAAGAGAGGAGAGAGATGAGACTAAAGAGGATAGGAGATTAGCTGAAAAGAGGAACACAGAGCGGAGAGAGAGGGAGACGTACAGAGTGAAGAGAGAGAAGGAGAGGAGCAGAGAGAAGGAGAGGAGCAGAGGGGATCGGAGCGGAGGAGAACAGAGGAGCGAGGAGCAGTAGATCACAGAGAGGAGAGAGGACAGGGGAGAACAGAGAGACGTTGAAAGTTAGCAGGCTCCGTCTGACATTTAATAAAGGAGAGTGTGGTCCGGCTGCTGATTACAGCGGGGCCGGGGGCGCTGGGGAGAGCGTCTGGAGCAGCAGAGGCGGGTGGAGACGTACAGAGCAATAAAACAGGCAGCACACCCTCCCCTCTGGGACCAGCTCTGACCCTGTCTGCTGGTATGTGTGTGTGTGTGTGTGTGTGTGTTTTTTTACCTCAGCATGTGTGTGTACCCCATGATGGGTGTTTAAGTACGTGTCTCAAGATTACTTTTTGTGTGTTTGTTTTGTGTGTGTGTGTGTGTGTGTGTGTGTGCGTGTGTGTGTGCGTGTGTGTGCGTGTGTGTGTGTGTGTGTGTGTGTGTGTGTGTGTGTGTGTGTGTGTGTGTGTGTGTGTAACGCATACCTTAGGATGTGTGCGTGTGTGTGTGTGTGTGTCCGCACCTTAAGATGTGGGTGCAGTGTCCCTGGACTTGTGCATGTGTGTGTATATGTGTGTATGCCCCAGGATGAGTGTGTATCCCTGGAGGAGTGATGACTGATTGTGTGCCCGAAGATATTTGTATGCGTGTTTACGACATGTGTCTGAAGTGAGGAAATAAGATTGTACTTTATAGCTCCACAAGGGGCCCACCCAACAATAATAACCCTGTCTCCTTCCCCTCCCTCCCCCCTCCACCCTCCACCTCCACCCTCATGAATCTGCGGTGATGTGATTGAGTTGCACCCCTCTGGTCAAGATTAGTCCACTAAACAGAAGTCTGCATTACCTGCCCACGGCCAAACCAGACCATAATAATCCTTTCTCTCCCGGCCCACCGTGAAATTCTCATTAAGCCGAGGGATCAGGGTGCCCAGGGGGAGGGCTGCACGCGGTGCCAAGAATACAGCAACACGATACGCAGTGCCATACAGGCTTCCACATTCACTGTATAATGGTGCACCACAATTGGGGTGTTATCGTGATCTATTGCACTTTTGATGCCATGGGTTGAGCGTTCAAACACTTAACAATGAAATCTGGATAAGATAAAATTCAACAATGGATATGATATAATATTACTGCAGTACAGCAGTATTTTTTTTTCTGGGCTGTGTTATAATACTTGTGATATGCATCCTGGTGAACTTTGGACTGAACTTGAGGCAAACAAGCTTAACTTTGTGACAGGGAATTTTTTTCATGAATAATGGAATTAATTGATAATGTTGTGTATCTATCTATGTTCTTACTCCAACTCGAACTCCATAAAGAGCAATTGATTGATACTGTAGTATTGGTCATCAATATATGAAACAAAGAAGCATTGATCGGAGTACATCACATGTCTAGCTAGCATTGGCTAAGCATCTTAGCCCACAAGCTAGCTTGGTTTTATCTAGGCTGGCATCCCGACAATATATATCCATCTCAATAAAGAGGAATTTATTGATATTGTCGTAGGTCTATTGGTAATATTGTTATTGAGTGCTATCTTGAGTGCTTTTATATAGTTAGCCAACGGCGGCCATCTTACCGAGGCATTTGTAGGGCACCACAATGTGGGCGTGTCCCCGGCACACCTTCTTCTCCTTCTTGCACCAGTTCTCGATCCTGATTGGCTGGTTGGCCTCTACCACGTTTGTGATTTGCAGCTCTTTGTACATCTAGTGGAAGAGACAAAGAGAGGGGAGCGGGTGAGAGAGGCACTGAGAGAGATAGATGGATGTGAGAGAAATGTAGAGGTGCATGGAGAGAGGGAGGGAGGTATAGGGGTGAGAGAGAAAGAGAGACAGAGAGAGCATGCAAGAGGGACTTAGAGAGGGATGTGAGGAGATAGAGGCAGATATACACGAGAAGGGGGAGAGATAAAGGGTGGAGAAGAGGAAGAGATGGAGGATGATGGAGAGATAAGGAGAGGGCGAGATGACAGAAAGGAACAGTGAAACAATATAGTAAAGAGTGAGAGAGAGTGTGCAAGAGAGAAAGAGATATCGAGAGAGAGATGAGTGTGAGAGAGAGAGAGAGAGAGTGAGAGAGATGGTAGGTGATAGGGGAATAGTACAGGAAGAGAGACGAAGGAAAGAAACAGAGGAAGGGCAGAAGAGAGGAAGAGAGAGTGATAATAGAGGGCTGAGTGGGCCTGTTTGATCATGGCTTGGAGGTTTCTAGATGGCATCTGTTATGCTGTGAAAGAGCACCTCATCTTACCCACGCTGCTCAAATACCATCCAAATGTCATCAGGAAGAATCCTTTGAACCTTACCTAACTGTACATTCAACCATAGTGAGTTTCTTCTGCTCAAAAAACATTGTTTATTCAAAACCCCATTTCTTTACTCTTTTTTTTATTTGGCCTTTTTTTTTTATTAAACTCTAAAATAATTGTATTCAAAGAGAAATTTACTGATTGATTTTTTTCAGATTGAACAGGGGATCAAACCCAGTACCTTTTAGCTGGGATTCAAACACCTGGCCCCTCACGTGTCTCCACAGATTAACAGATAAACAGGCCACTAAACTGCATGCTTGGCGGTCCCATAGACCTTACTCCCCTGGCGGCCATATTGGCTCGCCATATTAGTTGGGCGGGGAAACCTTCTAGAATCTTTGGGGGAAACCAAACTGAATCACAATGCATTCTCAACGCAGGGGAAAACTGAACTCAAAAGAATGCACAGTTGTCATGGTTTCCAAAGATTATCTAGAAGGTTTCCCCACCAAAATGACCAATATGGCCATCAGGTGAACAATTAGCAGTGAACCACCCGGCGACCAACAGCTGCTATTTCGTGCTTGTGTGTCTGTGTGTGTGCGTCACATGGACTGACCTCCTGGCAGTACTGCAGCACGCCCTCCTTGGTGCCCACGCAGCTCTGGGTCCCGGAGGGGTCAGACTCCCAGCGGCCCGTCTGGATGTTGACGTGCATGTTGAGCTTCCCGCAGAACATGGCTACCTGGGGCTCGGCCACCGCAAATCCTGTCCCCGCATTGGCCGCCAGTGCCTGGAGGGAGAGGAGGAAGGGGGGGGAAGACGTTATGAAAATGTTCGGGCGATGTCAACGTTTATTATTCCATGCCACTACTTAATTTGAATTGAGAGAGAGGCATTGAGAGACCACCATAATGAAACAGGGAGAGAGACAGAGATTCCATTTCAGAGATGAAATGGAGAGGGAACGATAGAGAAATAGAGAAGTCTGGGTTTTAGACAGATATTTATTTAGTGAGGTTTTCTGTTTTGTTTATTATTTTATCCATAATTACATTTGATTAATTATGTCATTATATGTGATTCAATTTCACCATCATCTCTCACAATAAATAATCCCACCCACTTCTGATGAAGGGAAGAGAGAGAGAGACATGGGGGGAGATAAAGAGAAAGAGGGACAGAAATATGCAGAGAGAGAAAGTGTGTTTAACACATTTAATCAGTACTGTGAATCGAGGTGTCTTGGGAGTTTGGGAAGTCTCAACCTCAAAGGAATCACCCCCATCTATCATTGTCATTTATATAATCATCATGTTACGTTAAATTAGACAAGATAAATAGACCCTGACAAGGCACATCAGATTTTCGATGAACACAAAATAAATAATAAATAAAATGATCCATCTCACTCAACTTCCTGTCCACCGGACAGATAATAAACCCTCCACTTCCTGTTGTGTTTATAGCAGGAAGCAGGTACGCCCTATCCTGGATATCGTTCACAGGACACCCGTTTCCATGGTAATGGGGGAAACAACCGAATGCCAGCAAAGTTCATGTTGACCGGTTCCTAGAGGGTTTCTCTTGGAGGCTTGATAATCTGTTAAGGTCAACCCTCTCTCGGGAGTGTCTGACGTCACAGAAAGGAGCTCCGACAGTCCAACTCTATGTACCAGCTCACCTTGACACCATTTATCTGAGGCTGTGTGTGCCTTGCCACGTTAAAACAAATGACGAAGAAAAAAAACATGGGTTGGGCCGGGAACAATGCTGCTGAAACCAGGAAATGGGGGGGTAATGTGTATGGGCCAATGTGGTTCAGACCTCAGGCTGATAAAGACTGGTGAAATCAGAGATGCGTCGATACAGATACTGATATCATACACTGCTCTGAGGCAGAATACAGACTTTTGTGTCAGAGAATATCCGCCAGATACAAAAACAAAATACCATTACTCATAATAAACAACATACTAGCTATGAGGTGATAAGAGGCGATCAACCTTTTATCAAAAGTAAGATAACAAGCCAAAAAGATAATGTATTAGATAAGTGATCTGTTTTTGACATGGTGACACAGTTACGATTTCAGTTATATCAGTGATAAAAGTCCCATGGGAGTCAAAAGGCTAAGAGACGCAAAGTCCCCGACTGAAAATTCCACCTCCTCCGCCTCCCCTAAAATACCTACTCCTCCTCACCGTAAAAAAAACACCTTGACATCCTCCCATCCTTGAAGACCTCCTCCTCCCCACCATAAAAACCACCTCCTCCTCATGCTGTTCCTCCCCACCTTAAAGATCACCTCCACCTCCTCCTCTTTCGCCCCACCTTAAAGACCACCATCTCCTCCTCCTCCCAAGTTGTTGGGGCAGAGGGTAGAAAGTTCACAGGAGTGCTAATAGCATTGCCTTAAACCTGAAGTCACATGGTACACCTTGCTACAGCAGAAAAGCTGCTTTGCTAGCGGCTGGACCATTGGGCCTTATTCACCTAGTTCACCTGGTTCTAAAGTATAGCTAGGGGGGAGGGGGGGCTGAATGCAGAATCCCACGTTCAGTTCCCCCCACGCAGCTAGTGTTTAGAGCCAAGATGGAACCAAGATGTCCGCTATAGATTAATAAGGCCAGGAGGGGGCAGTAGAGGGTGCACAGTCAGGAGCCCTAACAGATCACAGTCCTCAACAAAGAAGCTCTGTCTGAAATAGACAGGCCAGACACTCAGTGAAACACACAATAACAAATTAACAGGGAAAGAGGGAGAAACAGAGACAGAGAGAAGGAGTGGAGATAGAAAGAAATAGAGAAGGAAAGAGCAAGGGAGAGAGGGAGACAGAAGGAGGGGAGGAGAGAGTGAGATAGCTCCCTAAGGACAAACACAGCGATAGCTGAGTACATCGAAACACATAGTGGAACCATGTGACACATTTCAACAGAATACCTGGGCCATTACTGAGCAACAAAACAGAGTTGTTTTTATTGGATGTTGTTGTGAACGCATTCCGACCTTGGCTGACAAGGAGGACCATGGTTAGTTCTGGGTGGGAAAATGAACGGATAACCATCCGACCCGACGCAGGTAACTAGACAGATACTAGAGGTGACTTTGTGCTGGCTGCCATGGCTACGCGCACCGTAGGTAATATAACTGTAAGACGGTGTTATGAAATAGTGTTGCGGCGGAGTGAGACGGCAGTTAGGCGTGCAGAAGGGTGGTTGTATTTTCCCGCCGCTGGGGGAGAAACATAGAGCGGGTGGGAGAGGGGGGCGGCCATTTAATACCAAACCACACTCAGTTTCAAACTGTCACACCGGAGAAACACTAGAGAGGCACACACACATACTCGAATACACACACACACACACACACACACACACAAAATGTGCCCTTTATTTGTTCTAGCCCTGGTTTATTGGCCTTCTTTGTGCTCCATAGAAACCTTCCTATAAACCATGTTTAGACTCAGCAGTACGTCTGGAGACAGAATAACAGGCTAGAGGCACCGCACACATACACACACACAGACACACACACACACGCACGCACGCACGCACGCACGCACGCACGCACGCACACACACACACACACACACACACACACACACACACACACACACACACACATAGACGTTCCTATAAACTATGTTAAAACCCAGCATGTCTAAGGAGAGACGCACAATACCACGCAAGTATACCGGAGTTATTTGGAAAGTACACACACACACACACACACACACAAACACACACACACACACACACCTCCTCCATGGCGGTCAAACAGAAATAGCTCATGGCCAGTCTTCCTGGCGGCCAGTCTAAACGTGGTGGACTTAAACACACACACACACACACACACACACACACACACACACACACACACACACACACACACACACACACACACACACACACACACACACACAGGCCAGCTAAAGGCAGGTCGGCTGCAATATGACGGTAACACCCTGTGTGAGTGTGAGTTTGTGTGTGTGTGTATGTGTATGTGTATGTGTGACAGAAACAAACAGTGGATATCTCAAGACCCAAAGGCTTTTATAGTCTGAGTGTTCCTCCAAAACAAACGCAAGATATACCACTAATTATCAGACTAAAACATGTAGAAAACATGTACAATAATAACAATACTGGAAATTAGCTTGTAGCTACCCGGGGGCTTGACGACGCAATTGCTGTTTACCAGGTGTGATAAAAATCTGCCATGACGACCATGCTCATACTATGTTCTGATTGGCTAACGTATAAGTAGATCTGTATAATGGACTGTCTGATAAATTACTGAATGTAATGGAATAATAAACAGATTACGAAAAAAGGTGATAAACAGCTTATAAAGAGATGATGAACGGTTGATAAACAGCCCACATCTCAGCTGAAGGACATTCTGTACGTCAGGCTTTGATCTGCTGCTGACGAGAGTCTAGACTGCTTCACACTTGGTTTCCAGAAGGCGCAGGTGAGACCCGCGTGTTTGAACAGTAGATCGGTCACAACCTGTGATTTTCCCAGAATGCTTTGGTGTCCGCGTGACCCGGTAAAGGGATGCCAGGCGTAGTTAAGCTGTCTAATCTGCTCTCTCACACTCTGGTGGCTTAATGCCTGAAGGGGATGGGATTCACCGGCGACACACACACGCACACACACACACACACACACACACACACACACCCACACATACATGAATGCATAGAATGGCCATCAAACACACACACGCATACACACACACACACACACACACACAGACACATACCCATGTGGATACACACGAAGAGAGCAAAAAACTGAAACAGAGGGACAGATGCACATTGCCCACACAAAACACTTATCCACCTGTTGCACTGATGTGTATGCGTGTGTGTGTTTGTGTGTGTGCCTGAGCGTGTTACTGTGAGTGACTGTGTGTGTCAGCTGTTGTTGCAACAGGAAGTAAATCCCAGTCTCTTGAGCTACTACTCCTCTCAGCACTCTTGTAGCTAACTATAGGCACATGCGCACGCACACACACACGCACTCACGCACACACACACACACACACACATGCGCGCGCGCACATACACACACACACACGCGCATCACAAAAGGGGCCGTTAAAAACAAACAGGATAATAAAAGGAATAAAGGTGTCGTGTTGATAAATACAACAAAAGGGAATGCCCCCCCGCCCTTACCCTCCTTTACTTTACTGGAATGTAAATGAGAATGACCACCAACTGAAACGGCCCTTTGTCTTCTCCCTGGTGTGTTCCACCAAACATTCTGGAACCGGTCGCTCCAACAAAACCCCCTCTGGCATGGACACAGACCGTCTGACCGGCTCCGACCGGATTACGACACGGGTCAACAGAACCTCAGTGTCCAGGTCTGCCATGGCAGGGGACCACTTCCTCCTACCCATGCATTTTTCTTTGTTTTATTAGTATTCCTTATCTCCATATTTTTTTACTACACTTGGTGTTTCCTCATTTCCACTTCCTGTGTGATTTTGCTGTTTGTGTTGAGCAAACAATGACGCCATGTAAGACCACAACGCAAGGGTTTCTCTCCAATCGGTAGGAAACAATGACAGGAGAAACAGGAAGTGAGGAACAGGACGTTTAAGAGGTCAAACATGGTGCACCATGCCAGCTAGTACCGATGTTACGATACCAGGGATTATTATATCAACAAATTATAACCTAAATTCCCCATACCAGTTTATATAACCCAACTGATTTGGATTTAAAGGTTTGGGTGACTCATCCAAAGACAACCTATTTAGTGAGTGATGGTATTTTGTGAATGGTGGCAATTTTTCCTGTGAAGGCATTGACGTTTTCTTGCATCTTTCTCTACCTGTAGCTGTAATCGACCAGGGCTGTACTCTCTCCAGTAGCCCCAAACATCTCCGACCAAGCCTTCTATTGAAACATCCATGTTGTGTGGAT
>NW_028178645.1:0-5000 GCF_964030765.1 Micromesistius poutassou | reverse complement strand
TACACACACACACACACACACACACACACACACACACACACACACACACGTTTCTCTTATAACTTGAAACACATTTAGCATTTTTTAATATATTGGATTAAAGCAAGCTCATGAGTCATGACGCATGCATACTTTTAAAAACCTTTCTATAAAGTTACTACAGAGAGAGAAAAAAAGAACTAATTCTTTCAGAGGCATGTGTGCAAGAGATGTTTGAATTCCTTCCAAAGTGGTTCCAGTACACTAAACATTGCTTCTATTTTTTCCCCCCTCCTCAAGTACCACCAGTTCACCAAAGCCTTCAACCAAAGACCATAAATAGTCACACACAATAACAAACTCCAATACCAAAAGACTGTCGTCTCCTCCGTGTTTTATAGTTGGGGGGGGGGAGAGTTTCTCTGGCTGGTTTACCTGTTGCTCCTTCCACTCCATAACCCTGGCCTTTTATCGCGCAGCCTCATCTCTACACAGTTGTGTGTGTTTTTTTTCATGGGGCTAATGTGCCCGCTGGCTCATGTTGTGGGTGATAACATCGTCCCTACTGCAGCCCACTAGTCGGCACCTTGTTTACAGACGTCGGTGCCAAGTAGCGTGCAGTACACCCTTTCCTGTGTACGCCCCACTGAGAGAGCCCCGCGAAGGCTGGGAGGCTGGACGGACGGACAGACAGACGGACGGACACGGACTTGATGACGGCTGGGTTTGACAGGTAGATGGATGAGTGCACGGAGAAGAGAGAGAGAGAGAGAGAGAGAGAGAGAGAGAGAGAGAGAGAGAATGAACACGGTGATGTGTGTGGAAGGACAGATAGAGGACTGGGAGACGCGGGCGCCATGGCGGTTCCGTCAACAGACGGAGATGGTGAGTCTGGGAATAGTGGCGCAAAGTAACGTGGACGACGGTTTGAGGTGAAACGGTAATTAGGTCATATGGGAATAGTATTAACACACACACACACACATATTTGTGTTATAAATGCTGCAAATGACCAATGCAGTTTAAATCGTATTGCTATTGCGTCGCCAAAGGGGTCGGCTTTGCTCAGGAGGTAGCGCAGGTTTAACTTGTAACCGGAAGGTTGCTGGTTCGATCCCCGGCTCCTCCTATGTGTCGACGTGTTCCCTGAGCGAGACACGTTGCAAACCGAAGAGCAGCACCATCGATGTGACGAAGATATCCAACTCGGCCCATGAGCAACGCCAGCGTGAACAGTCAGCGTGTCCTCTGCAGTCACTCCTTCACGGTCGTCATTTTGTGTGTGGAGTAAATGGAAGGGGCTGCTTCTACAGGAACAAAGGAAGGACGGGCCACTCGGACTGCAGATCTGCGTGAAATCCAAGAGTGCTCCGTAAAGTACCGGCTGATGACCTGGGAGATCCCTAAGGCTTTTTGGTCCTACACTCCTCCCTCTCCCTCAGGGCCGTCGGAGTGAAGGGAAGGCACGCACTGGAATGCATAACAGTTGTAGTATGTACTGCAGATGGGTCTTTGTCTAAGGCGTGCTCTTTTGGACTGTACAATACAATACAGTTCGATACTACTTTTATTAATCCCGCTAGGGGCAATTGGTTTGAGCAGCTTGTTGTGCATACAGTGACATACAAACAACCAATA
The DNA here is from genome assembly GCF_964030765.1 of Micromesistius poutassou. Lineage (NCBI taxonomy): Eukaryota > Metazoa > Chordata > Actinopteri > Gadiformes > Gadidae > Micromesistius > Micromesistius poutassou. The sequence continues at coordinate 3,383 of NW_028178645.1, read as the reverse complement.
CACGTACACACAACTACGGAGCATTTAGTAGTCGAATCGCCTAAAGGGGATAAACGACTTTGAATGGCGGTTAGTTCTACAAGCAGGTAGAGCTAACTAGGTTAGTTCTACAAGCAGGTAGAACTAACCCATTCAAACTAGCGCAATACGCTTTGTCACACGTGCAGAAAACAACCACATGTTGTGGGAATGAAACGATGGTAGTAAGGAATCATCTGCTTCCGTTGGCGTTTCAGATGACTAGGGCAGGTCGTGCAATGCCTTCTGGGATTATGAGTCTCCATGGCTTGGATTGAACTCGGGTTTTTACAGACAGACAGACAGACAGACAGACACGTGGGAACACAGGACAGTAATAATAGCATGGGAGCGACAATAGCAAACTGTATTATCCTCTCCCAAAAAAACAATACAATGAAACTGATATACTAGCGTGAATCGTTTCAATCGTTCTATTTCACCATGAGACACCATTTTGCCGCCTTGAGGGAGTTCTTCTTCAGTCGATTCAATCCATCCATTACTTTTGTATCTCACCGCAAGGTCATGGGGTCGTAGGCAAGGCCGAGCTGGAGATTAGTCTTAGCGGTGTGGAAAAAACCGACTCTCGAGGAGTCTGTCAAAGATCTCACATGAGAGGTTGTCGGTCACCGTCTCTTATCGCTGAAGATAAACGCATACATAGCAGCATATAGAGAGACCCTGAGATGCACTTTTAACACTAAACCTATTTAAAATGAATAATAGAGAATGTTGTTTTTAATACTGTGTCCCCACAAACTGTTCCCGGACAGCGGTGAGATGTGATGTGTGATTTGAGGACGTCACTCTGTACCGTACCTTAAACATATCATCAATAGTAACAATTTGAAAGTTCAACGATTCCGTCTTTTTCTTCTTCCTAAGAGATTTATCGTCACTGCGGGATGTAGTCAAAAGCCATTCCAACCGCAATTCACTGTGACCAGGTCAGGAGTCCCACACACACACACTCTCACACACACGCACACACACACACGCACACACACACACACACACACGCACGCATGCACACACACATACACTCTCACACACACACTCACACACACTCGCACACACACACACACTCGCACACACCGACACGCACACACTCACACACACACTCGCACACACACACACTCTCTCTCTCTCTCTCTCTCTCTCTCTCTCTCTCCCACACACCGACACACACACACACACACTCCTGACCTCCGAGGTCAGCGGTAGAATCCCCCAGTGACAGCTGTGCACGCTGGGTGTGCTTTATCACCTCTGAAGTCTCCATTAGCTACTTTCCACTTTATAGCAGCGGCGGTGGCAGCAGACTAGTCTCCACACACACACTAACCCATTCAGCTCCTCCGGTTACAGCCTCTCAGACCACGGCGGGGGCGGCCCCCCCTGACCCCCAGCGACCAGACCGCCGGATCAGGAACGTGTGAACGTGCACGTGTGACGTGATGTGTGTGTGTGCAGTGCGCTGATCACTCCACCGGCGGCCAGACATAACCTACCTCCTACCGTTCAGTACGCTGCTGGCCACTCTTGGAATCAAGTCTGTGCTCAAGTTTTTTTTTTCTGTTTGTTGGTTTATTTTTATTTATTTTATTTTTTTTTTTTTATTGTGTATTCATATTTATACTGTACTGTATAGTCTTTTATATTGTGCTAACTATGTGTGCACTTTTAACGAGCTGCTCTCTGAATTTCATTGTACTGTGTATAATGACAATAAAGCTTTCTATTCTATTCTATTCTATTCTATTCTATTCTATTCTGTGTGTGATAAGATACACTTTGTTTTGTCTATGACCATCAGCCACGGTAAGGTCTACGCCCAGTCCCATCTGTCTGATGACGTCCTTAACGCGATGGGGGGGGGTGCGTCTTTGAACGTGATCAGCTGACTCTGATTGATTTCAATCAAACAATCCAGACCTAGCCTACAGTGTGCAATATTTTGTTTGGGATTCTCGCCTCTGATTGGTTAGAACGGCTCTTTCTCCGATTGGTTAGGGTTAGGGTTAGGGTTTGGGTAAGGGTTAACCCTAACCCTAACCATAAACTCCCGCAAACAGCTAGGACTAATCGAAACACGATCTAAAGGAGAGCCCTTCTAACCAATCAGAGGTGAGAATCCCAGACACCCTACGAAAAAAATATATATCGCCGCCAGTATATGACTGAGAATGTGTTGTCTGAACGTACTCTGTGTGATCTGATGAAGGCCTTTGTAGGCCGAAGCGTTATCAACGTTTAAACATTCTTACTATTGGAACTCGGAGTGTGCGGCACCTTGTTTTATATTTTTATAAGATACACCTACCATGGGCTGTGTAACACACACACACACACACACACACACACACACACACACACACACACACACACACACACACACACACACACACACGACCACACAATGCAACACTGTGGATGTTCAATGTTGGGTGTGGTGTGTGTGTGTGTGTGTGTGTGTGTGTGTGTGTGTGTGTGTGTCTGTGTGTGTGCGTGCGTGTGTGCATGTGCGTGTGTGTCTGTGTGCGTGGTTGCGTGTGCGTGTGTGTGCGTGCGTATGCGTCCGTATCCGTGTGTGCGTGCGTATGCGTGCGTGCGTGTGTGTGTGTGTGTGCGTGCGTGCGTGCGCGTGTGCATGTGCGTGTGTGTCTGTGTGTGTGTCTGTGCGTGCGTGCGTGCGTGTGCGTGTGTGTGCGTGCGTATGTGTCCGTAGGCGTGCGTGCGTGCGTGTGTGTGTGTGTGTGTGGGGTGTTGCTCTATCATACACATGAATTAGCTTTACATAGCAGCCGGTAATAACGTCAACCAGTTTGGTAGCTAACCGCCGTCACACCGCCACACCGCTGTGGAGACAAGCCAAGCTGATAACATGGCGCTCACAAAAGGAAACAGGTTATTTTAATCACATTCATGTTAAAGCACTTTGTAATGACTGGTGTCTGAGTGATGTTTACCCTGAAACATAATAAGGGGTGGGGTGGGGGGGTGGGGGGGGGGTCACACCCAGTGTGTACATTTTAGGAGACGGCGGTTTGCGCATTAACAAACACGAGCTCTTCACAGGAACGCACGGCGACTCTAGTGGGTTAACCGCGTTCTTCGCCGTTGACTTTTCCATCCGTTACTTGACAAAATGCTCGCATAGACCCCCCAAACACACACACACACACACACACAGACACACACACACTTACACACACACAGACACAGACACACACACAGACACAGACACACACACACACACACACACACACAGACGGACGGACGGACACACACACACACACACACACACACACACACACACACACACACACACACACACACACACACACACACACACACACACA
>NW_028178646.1:0-12307 GCF_964030765.1 Micromesistius poutassou | reverse complement strand
AAAAGGACCCTTGCCCAAACACGTTGTTTTCCTAACATGACCAAACCGAAGCAAAAAAAACAGCAAACAAAATAACAGGGCGGAGAGACAACATTCCACCGGGGCTAAGAATAGCAAAAAGCGGACCCTTTTCTCCCTGGACTCACTGTACAAAGTCCGGCCTTGGACACCAGAGGAAGCGTGGGTGGTGCGTGTTGCCCGTACTTTTTGCCAATTCAGCAAGTCAGACGAGACAAGAAGACAACGTTTATAAATGGAAAAAAGAACCCCTCTCGTTCCAACGCAGCGTTTAGAACCGCCCTAATGCTCCATATTGACGTGCGTTGCTTCCTTTCGATGAATGAGCGCGGGGGCTACGGAGGTGGACGCCAGTCACCTTGCGGAGGTTTTAAAAAAAGGGGTCGGCTGAAGCCTTGTTGTTGACGCTCTGGGCCCGGACAGGGTTAGTCACGGCGTGGGCAATAAGGAAAGAGTGACGCGGGGCCCTCCGTCTTATCTTCTCCCTGTTTGCCGGCCCCGCTGCTGCAGTCATCAGATCCTTTAATCTGGACACTTTGAATGACGGCCCCGACACTGGGTAACCACCCCCAATAAGACGTCAGCACCGTCCCAGCCACACACACACACACACACACACACACACACCATCGGTTGTCTGGCTGTTGTTGTTGTTGTTCCCTTGACACTGCGCTTCGTGACGTCACCCCCACCACCACAAGCTTTTATTTATTTATTTATTTCCCTGCCCCTGTTTAACATGTGGCCAGGATCTCACCCGACAGTCGGGCCCAGGAATGGACCTAGTCCTGTATTTGTGGCGAGTGTGTGTGTGTGTGTGCATGTTAGTGTGTGTGTGCATGTTAGTGTGTGTGCGTGTTAGTGCGTGTGTGTTGGTTCGTGGTCGTTTGCATTGGTGTGAATGTGAGTGTGTGTCTAATGATGAGCCAAATGGAGTCGATGAAGCAAAACTCAACTCTCGCACCATGAGACCTGGGAACCTGAAAGGTGCCCCCCTTTCCCTAATCACACACACACACACACACACCTCTGATGCAAAGCGAGGGTTACAAGCCCTCGGGCCAAGCTTGCTGGTATGTGAACGAATGAGCGAACATATGTAGACTACACACAGGAACACGGTATGGTAAACTCAACATCCACACACACACACACACCCCTCCCCCACTCCCTCCAACACACACAAGCCCACACACACACACACACATGCTAATAAAGAGGAGCATATGGTCTTATACCACTACCTGGATCAGCAGGTGGGAGCCCCTCCCCCCGCCCTCCCCCCCTCTACCGGTGACTCGTCAAAAGGAGAAGAAGAAGAAGTAGGGAGGGGTGAGGGAGGGAGGGAGGGAGGAGGGGGGAGGATAAGCAGGAGATGGCCATTGCTATTGTTGCTAGCCTTAAAGACAAACACACATACTAGCTGAGGTGTGGACAGAATAGAAAAATTCACACACATACAAACACACACACACACCTACACACCTTTAAGGTCAGGTGGAGCCTCACACTCACTCTGTGTTTTGATCGGAGATGCGCGAGGGAAACGGTAAAGGCAAAACAGGTTTTGCCTTGGCGTCTAAAACGTGTGTAACACTGTTTTATATAAGCCATTCGCTCGTTCTGCAAATGTCAAAGACAAAAGATAAATATATTACTAGCAGCAGACTGTAGGATATGCCGCCGGCAAATATTGCACTAGCTCAGTGACTAATAGACAATTAGACAAGCCGGATAATGAATAAAGACTACTCTACGTGACTTAAGCATGTTCTATCGCTGTGGGGTGTTAACTACAGAGCACTAGGGTTTAGAGTCTGATAGTGACGTATGTTTTGGATCTTGTGCATGCATACACAAAACCAACATTATATGGCAAAACATCTACACACAGCAATATGCAGAGTCACTGGGGTGTGGTGTGTGTGTGCATGCATGCTTATGTGCATGTGTGTATGACTGTGTGTGTGCATGACTGTGTTTTTGTGCATGTGTGTGTGTGTGTGTGTGTGTGTCAAGAAGGCATGAGTAATGCGAAACCTAGACGTATATGCCGATAAGGGAAAACAAGACAAAGGGTATAGGTTAGCTAGAGAGAAAGAGAAAGGAGAGTGATAGAGAGAGAGGGAGGGGGAGAGAGAGGGTGATAGAGAGAGAGGGAGAGAGAGCAATACGTGCTCTGTCTTATCTTTGTTATGTTGCTCTCAGTGCACGTTGAAGGATATAAAAAAAAGTGGTGTCCGATCAATCCTTGACTTTTTCCCCCAAGCAGTAGAAGGCAACGTCTCTGCCTTCACTGAAACATGAATGGATACCTAGCCAAGCACCATGACCCTCATTGACCTCATTGATAAAGAAAAAATATAGATTTAAGATGATCATTATTACGATTTATAGATTTAAAAATATATATAATATATATAGAGAGAGAGAGAAAGAGAGAGACCAGTGATCTGTGTTCGGAGGCCGGATATTGTCTTAATGTAATCCATCCATGGATATGAACGATACAAAGAGCCAAAAAGCTTCGGCAGATAAAGAGCACCCATAAAAGGACTGCCATTTTTGGTGGATGCATTTCTAGAGAAATAAATAAATACATTTTTTTATATGAATCTTACAAAGACACACTTTTGCAATCATCAAGCAATCACCAGTATGCTGGAGGAGAAAAGTCGTGAAAACCTTGCGGGTGCATTTCACGTTGATGCTACGCCTGTGTGTCATAACTTCTCTACTTGCAAAACGCACCAAACACACACAGAGCCCAAAGTCCAGATGGGGTTGAGCAAGACGTGCACAGCCACGCCGTGCGCTGGAGTCAAGTCACGACAACCGGACATAGGTCAACTCAAAGAGACATAGGCAGGCCTACACAACGGCCAACGGCCAGACTGACCGAAACGGACAAGTAACAGCATTCCTGAACCCCAACAATGGGCATGTAAAGCAGGGGGTTCAGAAACCGAGAGAGAGTGCAGGAGTGTATAGCCGCATTTAAACGTCCCTAAAAAAGGGGGCAGGACACACACATTCCTGCGCACCAATGGGTGTGTGGACTAGCCTGTGTGTAAACAGGGTTTCACGCTGGGCTCCTACATACTTGCTAGTCGAGTGGTTTCCATTGCATTAAGGAGGAACATGCAGGCGATAACGCCGATGCAGTCAATGAGTGGGGCCAAGCTTGTTGCTCTGCCGCTCGAGCAGCGGTTGTTCATTGATGTCGCGCCGCGCGTGCTTCCGTGTGTCATGACGTTTCGCGCGCGGCTCGCGAGACATTGGAGAACGGGCATTATTGTTTCACGTGAAAATGATCCCGCGGGGACTGAATGGGAGGAACAGTACAAATAAACAAATAAAACGGCCACGCCATTGTTGTTCCCACCAGACACTTGGTACAAATGAGCGTCGGTTAAGAACGCGAAATTATCTTTAGAAAGAAATGTGTACCTATTTTTCTACCGCGTTCACTTGAACGCCCATGTCGTTTCTATAAATAAAACAGGCCTACACGTAATCCCGGCCTATTAGATCATCATCATCATCATCATCATCAAGTTATCATCTTTCTAAGAATAAAGGATTATCATTTTCGGCGTAACGTTCAATTTCCCAATGCACGGCAGGAATCTGGTTGGATGTGTTCTTTTAGGACACGTTCAGAGCAGTCCTGAATGTTTCTTTGCACGGTGATTAAGGGGAGGACCAATCGCAACAAAGGATCCGGAGAGGACGGTAGCTCCGCCCCGCCCCTATCTCCGCTGCTTTATAGATGGATATAATCCTAGAGTTGACCCAGAAAACAAACTCCTGACTGCCGAGCGAGAGCGCCCCTTCGCCGCGGTTAGACGAGAGCACCGCTTCACTCACAGCGGCCGGACTGGACTGTATGTGTCGGTGGACTCGGCGTCGACTGGAAGTAATCCGACCATCCGATTTCGGAGTGCTCAACTCGCTCAACTTCTGAATAGGGATATTCCGGTAGGTGTTTTCTGATCAAGCTGATTTTTTTGTGGTATTGAAAGGGGCAGCAGATGCATGCATGTTAATGGACACCGCTCGTTCGTTCTGTGTGTATTTTAGGAGCGCTTATATTGTCGTGGCTTATGCTGTAGTCTGATTAGGTGAGGTTGATGACACGGGTGTAAGAGGTGTCTATTATCATCTTGAAATCCTATTCCACGCGTTTGCCTTATTGATCTGCACCGTGGTCGGACGTGTTCTTTTACATGGTAGCCTCCGTGTCGCTGAATGGCTCATTGGTTGTATAATCGGTAAGCTGTTGGGTCAGTTCAATTGGCTCGCGTAATCGATCCCTTTTATTAATAACACAGATACAGGCTAATAACAGTGAATACGGCTCTTTCACTGTTTCGTTTGTTTGAAGCGACGATCGGGCAAAATCAGCCAGAGGACCCGTGCTGTTTAGGAGGAAGATAGACGAAAAATCACAATGGGTTATTCGAAGGAGGGAGGTTATTCTCCAAGTAGTCTGATTAACTCAACGACCATTGCGAGGTTTAAACCGATAGGCCTACAGCCAGGGGCACGGGAGGAGATGTTTGAGGAAAAGAGAAGAAAGAAGCGAGAAATTCTTTGTTTTCATTGAAGGCAAGGAAGGCAGCGCATAGACGTTCACACCGGACTTTCACATTTGCCTATTTGAGATCTGATTTGGCCTGGAACAGATGGATATTATAAGAAAACGTCTAAAATGTATACCAATTTAACGGTCTAATTGTTAAACAAAACCATTGGCTGTTAAATCTCATAGTCACGTTTGTAGTAATGTATTCAGGGCGACAAATCGCTTTAGACTGCACGTAGTCCATAGATTACGAGGGTTGCCCGTTATGATTTGTAAAGAGAGCCATTTGTTTACAAAGATAAAAGATTTCACGGCTGTTAGGCTCGTGATAACCTTGTTGGGGCTTGAGATGCGTAAAGCGCCCATCCGCGTCCTTTTGGCTCCACGTCGCTCCTCACGCGCCAACCACCAGTGCGATCCTCGGTTTCCAACCCCTTGTGATGGTTAAATAACCGACATGTGCACTGCATATTGAATGAACATGACCATGCCAACGAGAATCATGTCAAGAATCAATTCAAGTTGGCAGAGCGTCGGTCTTTTTCTTTCTGAATGGTGTGTGTGTGTGTGTGTGTGTGTGTGTGTTGGGGGGCCAATAACAAAAAGTGCCTTTCCTACGATGCCAACGCATGCATGCCCACAGGACGCTAATGAATCCGAGCTGCGTCCACTAACACCCCCCCCCCCCACCCACCCTCCGCCCACAGGACCACCTCAAGTCATGGCCGAGCACATGATGATGCCCATGACCCACGGCTCCGCCGGTGGGGGCTTCCACGGCTTCCGGATGGGCATGAACGGCCCCTCGCAGCTGGGGGTGGGCCAGCCCGGTCTGCGCGGCGTCCCCAACGGCCAGTTGGTGCACTACGGCCGGGGGCCCCAGAACCCCATGGAGGCGGCCATGAGGCAGCGGCCCGGCATGGTGGGCGGCGGGTCCATGAACGGACAGGTGCCCGGGCCCCCCATGGCCAACCACCCCCACGCCCATCACCACCAGCAGCAGCAGCAGCAGCAGCAGCAGCAGGCCCACCACCACCACCACCACATGATGTCTGGGAACATGATGTACAACGGGCAGTCGCAGCAGCAGCAGCAGCAGCAGCAGCAGCAGCACCACCACATGCACCCCCAGCAACAGCAGCAGCAGCAGCAGCAGCAGCAGCAGCAGCAGCAGGGCGGGCACCCCCAGCAGTACATCCAGGGCACCCTCACCTCCCAGCAGCTCATGGCCAGCATGCACCTGCAGAAACTCAACACCCAGTACCACGGACACCCGCTGGCCTCCAACGGCCACCACCTGGCCAACGGCGCGCAGTACCGCGTGGGGCCTGGCCCGCTGCCGGGCCTGCAGCACATGGGCGGGCCCATGGTGCCCAGCGGCATGGACATGGACCTTATCGACGAGGAGGTGCTGACGTCGCTGGTGCTGGAGCTGGGGCTGGACCGCGTGCAGGAGCTGCCCGAGCTCTTCCTGGGACAGAACGAGTTTGACTTCCTGTCAGACTTTGTGTGCAAACAGCAGCAGACCAGCACTGTCAGCTGTTGAGCGCTCCCCGCCGCCACTGCCGCACTGCACCGCCGCCGCCGCCGCCCAACAGGACGGTGGCGTTGGGAGGGAGTCGAGGGCCCCGCACCGGGCCCGGGTTTCAGGCTGAGCCATAAGGGGACCATCGGGGCCCGCAAGTTTTTTTTTTTTGGAGGGGGAGGGCAGGGGAGTGGTAGCACAGCAAAAAGGAGACAATCTCTCTGTATATCTGTGTGGGTGTTTTTCGGTGTCTGTGTTTTTTTGTTTTTTTTTGGCGGTCTCTGGAAGACCGACCCCCGCGTACGAACGCGTACGTACTTACCGCGCACTGGCCTGCCTGTAAAACTTGCCGCAAAGACTTTTAAGAAAAACGACGGAAGAAAAAAACTGAAAAAAAAACGCCTGGGTTTTTATCCATCCACGGTGATCCAGAAACTGTGTGAGAATCTGCTGTCTGTGGCCAAATTACTGTGGGGGGGGAAAGGGGGACATCTTGACGCCATAGGGCCCCCACCAGGGGGCCCTTCTGGCCCCGCAGCACCTGTGCCTGCAGTGTCCAGGCTGCTGCTGCAACACGATTGTAACAGAGTGGGTTGGTGGGGGTTGGGGGGGTGGGGACGGGCACTGTCAAAAGACAATCCATCCTGGTCTTCTAGATTCTATTTATCTATTAATATATTTTACCGGCGCCGACGACGTTACCAAAACTAAAGTTTATAAGCGGCGGCGGCGGTGGCGGTCGTCTTCATCCTCATGAATCGGTCGTGACATGTGACCCATGGACGAAGGGATCCGAGAGAGACTAAGACGACAAGAGGTTGCATCTTTGTCCGGCCTGATTTCTGTGTCTGTATGAACTGCTTGTTGTCTCTACACATCCAGAATACACTGGGGGGGAGGTGGGGGGGGGCAGTTACAGAATGGGGGAGGGGGTCCCGCAGCATTCCATTACACCTGGCGATTCCCCCAATCACTTTGGTCCAAAGAAACGTGCTACCCTTTTTTTACTTTCTCCAGTTCAATGAAGGCGTGCACCATTAAAATGTAAAAAGGTACCCATTCGTTGTCAGAACATCACTCATGTAGCGTCTCTTGCCCACCACTAAGTTCACCCCGATTAAAGCATTTGCTTTAAAGATTGTCTCACTCAAACCAGAATCGGTGGGAGGGTTGATAACTAAAGTAAGGGCGAATAAGTATTATACCCGAAAGAAGAAGAACAAAACGCAACGAGGTGCAGAGAGGAACACACGTGACCCATTAACTCGAATGCGGCTCTCTTTGAAGGGAGAAGTGCATGGGCGACCTTCGAAGGAGCCACCGAGCCAGTGATTGTAGCCGCCCGCATTCTTGTACTTGACTTGTTAGCATTCCTGTACCGTCAGCGGATCGAAGCGTTTCCAAGTCAGCGAATACAGTCCTCTTCCCTTCCTCCCCAGCAGCCACTCCCCTTAGCGCCCCCACCCCCCCCCCCCAGCCCTCCGCTGAGCGGGGAAACACACTCGCTTTTCGATGGCCGCCATTTTTGCAGTTACAGGGGACCCCCACCCCAAAAACTATCGATCGCTAGTAGAGTTATCATTTCCCCGCCCCCCCCCCCTGTCGTTTCTTGTGGCCTCTGTGATGAGCGCACCACGCAGAGCGACCCCTTTACATTTTTTTTTTGTTTAACCCTCATAGATTCGCTTACGCGGCTGCTTTTTCCCAACGATAAGATTTAAATTACATGTCCGTACACGGTTGTCTTAATTGAGGTCGGCCCCGCATCGTCTCCAATGACTTAATAATTATAAAACGGACATGTTCTGTGGACCATTGCTTTTTTTTTCTCGCCCCTTTCCGCATAGTTTGTAATTACTTTCTCTCTCTCTCTCTCTCTCTTTTTCTTGCTCTCTCTCTCTCGCTCTTTCTCGGTCAAGGTCGCCATTTTTGCAGCTTCTGGCTGATTTTCCCTTTTTTTTTTTAACAGTTTTTTTGGTGTGTGTCATGTGGGCAAGGCTGAACATGGAATACTTTCCTGCGCTCGTGCTGCTATCTTATTTTCGCTGCGTCGTTGTCAGGAGAGTCGATGGCTGTGTTGGCTGTGTCGGGGGGGGGGGGGGTGACGACAGCAGACAGCTCTCTCTGTTCCACTGAAATCCCTGCAGTATGTGGCTGGGCCCCCTCCCCCCCCCCCCCCCCCATTCCTCATCACCTCACTGGAAATTCTCTCCCCCCCCCCCCGCTCCCCTCCTAGTAGGTTCTCACCTCAAACAATTGGCCCAGCAAGGTCAGTTTACTTTGAAGACTGGCTAGAAGATGTCCACAGAGCAACTTTAAAACCACAGGATTTTTATGTTTTATTCCCCCCCCCCCGCCACCTCCCACCCCCTGCATATTTAAATCGATGAACTTCTTCCTTTGGCCTTAGTGAGATAGTGGCCTCGGAAGATGCGCTATATCAATAAGAGAAGCCTTCTTGTGTAATCGTATCTCTGTACTGTAGACTAGAGGTGAACAATCGACCTAGATGCATTTTAAGGATACTTTCGAAAAACATTGTCAAGATGTAAATGTAACAAACAGCAGATTTTCCTCTTTTTTTTTTTTTTTGGTTTTGTAAGTGTTGAGAAGAGACTATATCATACGTTTTAGCGTCGAACGACCCACAGGGCCTCTGAGAATGTACAGTAGTGTGTTGTGGGAACCTGTCTCCAGATGGTAGATTCATGCGTGAGATTGTACTCCCCTTGTTCTAAATGACACAACTTCTATTTGGGTTAACCCTGCTTCTCCCCCCCCCCCACCACACCCGCTATCTCTCCTCCCCCCCCCCCCAAAGCTTTTGTAATGTTATTGATTCTATTTTGGGAAAATGTATTTATTTTCAAATAAAATATTTATTTAAAGAAACTGATGCTGGGGTGTTTTCCCTCTGATCTTCCATTGATGGTCAGGCTGGTTACGGCAAAACAGAAGATCAGAATTGATAAAGCAATGGCTGAATGTCAAAGAACTAGATACAACACAAGTAAACCACCAGGCAGCTCATCTTAAAATGATTAAAGGAAACCGAGGCCTTGCCCTTTACACTGTGGCATTACCAGTCACATAAAATCAGATCATGAATAAATGCCACGACACAATTCTCAAGGACGGGGGAACACACACACACACACACACACACACACACACACACACACACACACACACACACACACACACACACACACACACACACACACACACACAGTCTAGCTAACTACTGCTATTGTGGTGTGTTGTTACTTCAGTCTAGCTTGTCGGAGTGTGCTTCATGAACGCCTCCTCTCACCTGAACACCCGGCCAGCCATGGCTGACACTGCATAAACAGCGCATGTTAATGTTCATCGGGGGCCATTGATCCGGAGCCGCATTGATTGCAACGCGCTTTGAGTGGCCGTTGAGGTTAGGTTTATGCATGCAGTCGATTCACTTCGCAAACCCACAAGTGCCTTTTAAAACACTGATTTCCTGATGAAAACGACCAACCCACAGTCAACCTGCGTGCACCAAAAAGTGCCAACAGCAAAGACACAATCTTCTGATGGCTTCCAGTAAATGGGAAGCGACAAGGACGATGGGCCTTCATATCACATCTATAATCATCTATAATCTAATGATGAAGGAGAGCAACACAGAAGAGACAGCAGGCAACCTGCCCTGGATCTGATCTACGGACCCTCCGTTGTCCGGGAGACGTCTCCATCCAAAACCATTCATCACCCCCATGGACCACTCGCCCACAGCCCTCCTGCCTCCCCCGTCTCTGTGGTTACTGTACCCTAATAAAAGCCCGGACAGGGGGCTAATGCTGCTGCCAATTCCACACGGGGGTGGCGGGGGGGCCCCTCGCTTACCCCATAGCCCCCCGCCCCCCGACGGCCACATCTGGTGAAGGGAGGCAACGCAGCAACACAACTGCTGATACCAGGTACTTTAAAACACCAGATGAGCCTCCTGGAAGAGTGCGCCTGCCTGTGTGTGTGTGAACACAACTTTTACATGAAAGTATGTGTGCGCTGTGAGTCATACTTCACACACACACACACACACACACACACACACACACACACACACAGAACGGCTACAACACGTTTACCGACACGAGGAAGAAGTGTGAATGCTTTTTTTTCTTCTTTCACATACGGCCTCAATCTGTGTTCTGAACAGCGCCCGATCCGAGCAATGTGTTCAGGTGTGTGTGTGTGTGTGTGTGTGTTTCTTCCTTCTTTGCACTTTGTGTCACGCCGGCTTTTGACAGCTGTCCAGGTGTAGACAGGTAGCTAATCCACCCTGGCGCGGGACTGCGTCCCACTGTGTGTTTTCCGATGGCTGCCCCCCCCCCCCCCCACCCCCGTCGTCGTCTCAGGCCCTCGCTCCGTAACCAGCACTTGGAGGTGTCAGAGTGTAATGGTGACCGTGGCAGCCTTTAAACACAGGTTCCTACCCGGTGACTCAGCTCTGCCCCCTTACACCGCACTTTGTTTTCGTTGCTGCAATGCGTGGCGTCATTTGAAAATGGTGATTAACGAGAATAAAAAAAACACAAAAACAGGTGAGGAGGTTTTGCGTTGTTGTGTTCCCAGGGATGATAATCAACATTGTTAAGTGGCACATTGTGGGCCGCGCCCTTCATCAAAGCTCATGTGTCATCAGGTCATACTTTCTCTTCCCCCCCCCCCCCGCGGGAGGAAAACTGTTGACTGTAGAATGTTATCCTCTATCTCTCTCTCTCTCTCTCTCTCTGCCCTGGAGGAGCGCGGCGGCGGCGGTGACGTCGTCACGGTGACGAGGCTCCGTGGCTGGCCCTCCTCTGTGATTGGCTCCGGTTTGTTTTCCCATGTCTCGACGAGGAGTTGGCTCACCCCGTCGTGCTGGTGTTGACGGTGGTGGGAGCGGGCGGTGGTGTAAGAGGGAGGTGGGTGGGGGGGACACCCTCTGGCTGAGTTTCTCTGCTGCACTGTCTCTTCCTCTCTCTCGCTCTCTGTTGTTTTCTTCTTTTCTTTCTTTAGTGGCTCTTGCGAAATGACTCACCCCACCTGCCTCAGCCCACAAGCACAACGGCCCAAAATAAATAAATAATCGTAATCATTATAAACACACAGCGTTTGGCTGCATTCATCAAGGAACCTGAAGCGGGCTTTCAAAGGAACACACAACGTTACCGTTTGTTTACAACGGAACTGTCTTTTAGATTGATTCGATTGCGAACTGCAACTGTTTTGTAATGATGTGTGGAAAGGCGGATTAGAAAAATATCCTGAGAAATAGCACGTGGTGCTTTAGACTGAAACATGGAAATAAATCAATTGAATCTGGTTTATTTCACTTTCAGTAGATACAAAACGAGCAAGATGCAGATCTCAAGTAAATAGAATCAAATCCGAGCAGATCAAGAGCTAACTTCCAAAAGCTAATAGGCTCATACATCAGAATGTATCGTGGGATTTAGTGTTGGCGATACCCCATTTTGAGATAACTCAAAATGGGGTAAAGTAAAACCCTAGATAAACGTAAACATGCCGTATTGTAGTCTAGTCAAAACGTTGTTTTGCCACGTCTCTCAGTTTCAAACAACAATGCCACCCCATAATGACTAATCATTTCACGATTAATTACAATGACCCAAACATACTACCATTAACATTCCTACGCTTCTATACTTTCGAAATGGAGGGAGTCAGTACGATCTTTTGTCAGGATGTACGAGATGTACAAGCCCTGCATTGTCCCTGGATCCCAGCAACAATAGAAAAACTAACAATCATTTCATTTATTCCATAAATTCCATGCGTGCTAGTTTTGAAATACAGAACAAGATGGAGATAATATACCAAGACAAAGAATGTCTCATCTAACCTGCACTGGTCTTGACCACCACACTAGAGCTCTCGCAAAATGTTGATGTGAAACCAAACAGAACCCTTTCGACACACATATAAGAAATGGCTCTAAGGACCTGGTTAGTCCTCCGCCTGTTTTGAGGAAGGGAAATGGATGGGACGCGTATCTGATGCTGGGAAGGTTGGCCCTGGCTTCCTGTTAGTGTTTACGCTGAGTGAGAGATTACATTACCCCAGCTCAGAAATGCAGTTTATCAGTGACGTGTCGTCACTGCCGCTGTCACCACAGGAGTGGTTTGGTCACCGTTACT
>NW_028178647.1:0-1000 GCF_964030765.1 Micromesistius poutassou | reverse complement strand
CCAGGTACAGGAATGGACTCACCGTGCAGCTACTGCTCTTCCCTTATGAGTGAATGAGTGCAATTAGCTTCCAAAATAAGAGCCTTCAAATAAGCGCAACGAGAGGCATCTATTCAGCGCCAAACGGGGGGAACCGTAGAAGAGAAGAATTAGTCAAAAAAGGGAATGAATAGAAAAGTTTGAAGGAAAGTTTTCCCAGAGGACAGTAGCCCAGGGTAACGACAGTTGACTCAGCAAACAGGAAATGATAATCATCAGCAGACAGGTAAAGGCCATTATTTTAGATGTTACTCTAGGATTGTAGTGAAATAAAATATACCAGTTTATTATTGATTAAGTTTCTCAGTGTGGAACACAAACTCAAACCACATGTAAAGCCTCAAAAAATATGTTTTCAGTTATTTAGTAAGCAAAGCTAGCAGACAGTGTAATTATGTGAGAACAATAGAGTGCCACAGATGAATGTACAACAGTGTGTGCATTGGAGCACACACACCAACACACACACACACACACCAACACACACACAATCTTCAAGACAACATCTGATGTATGGCCTGTGTGTGTGGGAGAGTTGGAAAGTATGAGAGAGGGAGAGAGAGAGAGAGAGCGAGAGAGAGACACACACACACAGACAGACAGACAGACCGAAAGGTAAGGAAACAGAGCAAGAGGGGGTAATAGATAAACGTTTATGCACACAGACACACACGCACGCACGCACGCACGCGCACACACACACACAAAGGCAGCCTTATGTGTGTGGGGGAGGTGCGGTCAGAGCGGGTTCTGGTTCTGGGGTTCTCCGAGTGCATTCTTGACTGCGCTCCAGTTATCATTAAACAGAACTGGGCTCCAAGCGCTCCGGCGAGACCGGTGGTCCGCTGCTACCGACACCGCCGCAGCCTTTAAGGATTTGTAAACGATATTATATATATGTAAATATGTAGAAACTAGAGCATGTGTGAAGACTGAAGGAGCGAAAACGAAAGCCAACAAA
>NW_028178648.1:20000-22366 GCF_964030765.1 Micromesistius poutassou | reverse complement strand
CTCTCTCTCTCTCTCTCTCTCTCTCTCTCTCTCTCTCTCTCTCTCTCTCTCTCTCTCTCTCTCTCTCTCTCTCTCTCTCTCTCTCTCTCTCTCTCTCTCTCTCTCTCTCTCTCTCTCCTGGATAGTGCTGACTGGTCTGTTCCGTCGTGGGGTTGTGCTAAACACGCAGATCTTAATGACATGATGAAGAGTAATTAGACAGTCCCACCACTGTGGCTCACAACACAGAACCCTGGACCAAGCTCTGAGAGAGAGAGAGAGAGAGAGAGAGAGAGAGAGAGAGAGAGAGAGAGAGGGACAGACAGAGAGAGAGAGAGGTGTGGTGTGAATGGGTGAATGTAAGGAGAGAGAGAGACAAATAGAGAGATAGACATGGGAGGGAAGGGGGGAGGGAAGGGGAGAGAGAGAGGGCGAGGGAGGGGGATATGGAAGAGACAGAGGGTGACAGAGAGAGGGGGAAGATGGAGGGGTGAGACATAACCTTTGTCTTGTTAATACATTACATTAATGTTAGGACCCAGGAGTGTGTCTGTATTTATTAGCCAGCATTACATTTTTACACAATTATTTAGAAATAACATAAATGCAACATATGGTGGTGAACCGGTGTCTCATAATAAATGGTTTGTTTTTACCTTCCACAATTACTGAACCAACATAATAACCAAGAAAGGGAAAGCTAATGACTAGTTTAAGTGTGGTGAAGTAATAAGCAGCCAAAATATATTCTACTTACTACTCATTAATCACTAAATACTATCTTATGTCTCGTTAAGTAGCGAGCGCTTATCTCCAGGATGAACAACCGCATCTCTGCTTCATTAGGCAGGCCGCTCCCCCCACGGACCAGCGCTACCACCGCTAGCTCAATGCTACCACCGCTAGCTCAATGCTACCACAGCTAGCTCAATGCTACCACCGCTAGCTCAATGCTACCACCGCTAGCTCAATGCCACCACAGCTAGCTCAATGCTACCACCGCTAGCTCAATGCTACCACCGCTATCTCAATGCTACCACCGCTATCTCAATGCTACCACCGCTATCTCAATGCTACCACCGCTATCTCAATGCTACCACCGCTAGCTCAATGCTACCACAGCTAGCTCAATGCTACCACCGCTAGCTCAATGCTACCACCGCTAGCTCAATGCTACCACAGCTAGCTCAATGCTACCACCGCTAGCTCAATGCTACCACCGCTAGGTCAATGCTACCACCGCTAGCTCAATGCTACCACAGCTAGCTCAATGCTACCACCGCTAGCTCAATGCTACCACCGCTAGCTCAATGCTACCACCGCTAGCTCAATGCTACCACCGCTAGCTCAATGCTACCACAGCTAGCTCAATGCTACCACCGCTAGGTCAATGCTACCACCGCTAGCTCAATGCTACCACAGCTAGCTCAATGCTACCACCGCTAGCTCAATGCTACCACCGCTAGGTCAATGCTACCACCGCTAGCTCAATGCTACCACCGCTAGCTCAATGCTACCGCTGTTTCTCCAGAGAATCATTTCATCCCTTTTGTTTGGGCGGACCGTTGGTGACCGCTGGTGACCGCTGGTGACCGCTGGTGACCGTTGGTGACCGTTGGTGACCGCTGGTGACCGTTGGTGACCGCTGGTGACCGCTGGTGACCGCTGGTGACCGTTGGTGACCGTTGGTGACCGCTGGTGACCGTTGGTGACCGCTGGTGACCGCTGGTGACCGCTGGTGACCGCTGGTGACCGCTGCTGCTCCTTGGAGCCGTCGGGGCTCCAGCAGGGCTGGTCAACCCCAAGCTGCCAGCGGTGGTGAGCAGCAGAGCACATGATCACATGACATCAGACATCACCTCTAAAAGACAAAGTTTACAAGAGACCGGGATAATATACAGGAAGAGCACCTCTCAGCGGAGGCTGGAGACGTTCACCACCACGCCACTACAGTCCGTCACCACGGCTACAGTCTGTCACCACGGCTACAGTCTGTCACCACGGCTACAGTCCGTCACCATGACTACAGCGTCCTGCTGGGGGGGCGGGGCTACAGCGTCCTGCTGGGGGGGGCGGGACTACAGCGCCCTGCTGGGGGGGGCGGGACTACAGCACCCTGCTGGGGGGGCGGGACTACAGCGTCCTGCTGGGGGGGCGGGACTACAGCGCCCTGCTGGGGGGGGGCGGGACTACAGCACCCTGCTGGGGGGGCGGGACTACAGCGCCCTGCTGGGGGGGGGGCGGGACTGACCCCTGGAGGGGGCTCTGTGCAGCGGGACGGCGGTGCTGGTCCCCTGAGCGGGCGGGGCGGAGGAGGAGGGTCTCACCGCTGCTACCAGCGGAACAAAGACTGCTCAGCTGGCAGCCGTCACACGCTTCAAGGAAAT
>NW_028178648.1:2500-15000 GCF_964030765.1 Micromesistius poutassou | reverse complement strand
AATCCCAAACTCCTTTTCCACACGGTCTCCTGGGCCTCGCCACAATTTACCAATGCAGCGAGCTTAATAGGTTGAGCAAGGCACTAACACAGCCAGGGTGAAAGGTTCAAATCCCGCTGGGACGGCCCGCTGCAATATGAATAGTCAGGAGGGTGATGGTTGTTGGTGGAGGGGGGGGGCTGGGGGATGCAGCCTGAAGATGAGGAATCACTGCTGAATTAGGGCAGCATCCCAACCACCACTTAGTCTCACACTTCAAATATATAGCCTATTAAAGAGCACCCTTAAAGACACCCTTAAAGACATGTTCTGTTACAGACTAAACACCCTTAAAGATATGTTCTGTTATAGAACACAACACCCTTAAAGATATGTTCTGTTACAGACTAAACACCCTTAAAGATATGTTCTGTTATAGAACACAACACCCTTAAAGATATGTTCTGTTACAGACTAAACACCCTTAAAGATATGTTCTGTTATAGAACACAACACCCTTAAAGATATGTTCTGTTACAGACTAAACACCCTTAAAGACATGTTCTGTTATAGAACACAACACCCTTAAAGACATGTTCTGTTACAGACTAAACACCCTTAAAGATATGCTCTATTATAAACTTTAACAAAACACCATGAAAGATCCAGGCATGGCATATTTGGACACTTAAAACATATAATATGACTGATTAATTAAAAAACATTAAGAGTTCCAATGAGAGTTGACGTCAGTAGGTTTGTTTGGGCAGCGTTCCAATGAGAGTGCAGTATAGTACTTCACCTATGGTACTTCATGAACAGTAGTTTATTAACAGTAGTTTACTAACATTAGTTTATCAGCAGTAGTTTACTAACAGTACTTTACAAACAGTACTTTAACAGTATTTTACCAACAGTACTTTATTAACAGTATTTGACCAGCAGTACTTCACTAACAGTACTTTATTAACAGTATTTGACCAGCAGTACTTCACTAACAGTACTTTATTAACAGTATTTGACCAGCAGTACTTCACTAACAGTACTTTATTAACAGTGGTTTAATAGTAACGACACAGCACTTGGTGCCATCAGGATTTAAATGAAATCTACATGTTAATGTAATCACTTTGATCAGCAGTTTAATTCATTCATTGATTCCATATTCTTCAAGTCAACACAACCCTCACCACTTCACAGGAATGTAGAAATGGTTCAGTTGTCACAGAGCAGGTGTCACTCATGAATATTAATATCACCTCAAAGAGAACACACACGCACATATACGCACATACACACACACACGCACGCACACACTCACACACCCATCTGATGAGTCTGTTGTTCGACACACACACACACACACACACACACACACACACACAAACACACACACTCACACACACGCACACACACACACACTCATATAGGCTTACAGACAAACACACAATATTGTTCCACTTCTTCATCGTATGGATTCATCCATTATCTATTATTATCATTACATTTAAAATGCAAGTAAACACACGCACACACACACACGCACACACACACACACACACACACACACACACACACACAGACATGTTGTATGCGCTTGGAGAGCTCATCCATCTATCCTAGGAGATCGCTTGCGTCTCATTGGTGCTCTCTCCCACTTCCCGGTGCGTTTCTATAGTAACCCTGGCTGGGATCCAAGTCGACAGCAGGCCTCCGAACACAGAGAGAGCTGCTCAGAGCGGAGACACACATCAGGTCTGGACCAGGTCTGGACCAGGGCTGGACCAGGGCTAGGTCTAGGACCAGGGCTAGGTCCCACATCAGGTCTGGACCAGGGCTAGGACCAGGGCTAGGACCAGGGCTAGGACCAGGGCTAGGACCAGGGCTACGTCCCACATCAGGGCTGGACCAGGGCTGGACCAGGGCTAGGACCAGGGCTAGGTCCCACATCCAGGTCCTATTGGACCAGGTCTAGGACCAGGTCCAGGTCCTGTTGGACCAGGTCTCTTCCAGGCCCCAGT
This sequence comes from Micromesistius poutassou, assembly GCF_964030765.1. Lineage (NCBI taxonomy): Eukaryota > Metazoa > Chordata > Actinopteri > Gadiformes > Gadidae > Micromesistius > Micromesistius poutassou. The sequence goes on along the minus strand of NW_028178648.1, from coordinate 13,000 downwards.
AGAGACAGATTGAGGTTTTGATGGTGATGATGCTGAAGGGAAACCGTCACCATCACTATCTTCACTATCTTCTATCACTATCTTATCTACAGGAGACGCTTCTGATAGACATGAAGACTGTATAGACGAGAGGTTTGGCGTGTAGATGTGAGCTTTGTCTCATATACAGTAAAGACTGTTTCATCCACATGAGTCTGTCTCCTATAAAGACTGTTTCATACACATGAGTCTGTCTCCTATAAAGACTGTTTCATACACATGAGTCTGTCTCCTATAAAGACTGTTTCATACACATGAGTCTGTCTCCTATAAAGACTGTTTCATACACATGAGTCTGTCTCCTATAAAGACTGTTTCATACACATGAGTCTGTCTCCTATAAAGACTGTTTCATACACATGAGTCTGTCTCCTATAAAGACTGTTTCATACACATGAGTCTGTCTCCTATAAAGACTGTTTCATACACATGAGTCTGTCTCCTATAAAGACTGTTTCATACACATGAGTCTGTCTCCTATAAAGACTGTTTCATACACATGCGGTCTGTCTCAGCAGGGAGTGGGGGCGTGATGCAGACAGAAGTATTCAGCGGTATTTCCACAGTATTCCCACAGACTGTAGAGTTGTGATGTCACAACTGCACCCTGCTGTGTGGAATGTGACACTAAGAAACATCCATTCTCTTTGAACCCCTCTCTCTCTCTCTCTCTCTCTGTGTCAGTCCCTGTATCACTTACCCTCCTGATCGCTCTCTCTCTCTCTTCTCCAGCGTTCTCTTTACCTTTTAGTTAGAGCGCACTCTGCTCCGTTTGTCTTTACATATTCAAGAGAGAAAGACGGACAGAAAGGAGGGATATTCTGGGGTGTTGTTGGTGAACATCTGTTACACATTTCATAGCACGTGCACACAGACGTGCACGGTGCTATTCTCCCACGCATCCTCCTTCAAGTGAAGTGAGGAGGAGCACATGGTGATATGATATAGATAGTGGTCATGATAGAGGAGATATGATGGAGGACATAGTGGTCATGATGGACGAGACAGATGAAACATTTGACCACATTCACAGTCCCTGTATGCATCCCCCATCATAGTACTACACTAATAACACTACTGTAGTACCAGCAGAATACCACAGTAGTACCATGATACATAGTGGCATAAACTACAGGGAGAACAGGACCTATAGCAGACTAACAAAGTAGACGGTCGTTTTCTTCAAATGTAGAATTATTTCCATGAAAAAATCGACTGAAATAAATCTTTAGCAACCCCTAATTTCCTGAGCAAGATAAAAATAGAGAATTATGGGTAAATATCTTCAGGTGATTAATAACATCTGACCTAAGGCAGGCTGTTCTGCATCTCTAATAAAGAAAATACATTTTAGTACAAATTAATTATAGCCAATATAAACTGTACAGCTACTCAAATTACAGTAGTGACACCAAGTGGCCACGTGTGGTATCGCATCTTCATAACGGGGCCAAGAGTGTTGTGTGCGGTGAGAAGCGCTTTTTAGCTCAGTATTTTCTTTGATTTATGCAACTGTTATTTCTAGTCCAACTCTAACATTACAGAAGTGTGCACAACACCTTGCAGGGCTGGCGTGTTGAATAAATCAAACGCACCCGCGCTGACTAACCATTTCATCTTGAACTGTGGTGTCAGGAGAAGAGACGCAGCATCCAGCGCGCTCAGAGCTATTTAAAAAGGCGCTGTTGGGCCTGCATGTTCTGTCGCTGGGAAGCGAGGTGCAGACATATTTTTGAAAGTTAACATTTTTCAAGGACGGCAAAAAAAAAAAAAAAAAAAGCTAAAATAGCTAGGTCCTAGTTCTTACTGTGCCTCGCTGTGCCTCGGCCAGTGATAAACAGTCTAACGGGTGAGTGATGAACCGCTGAAGCCGGCATGCTGAAGTTCGGGACGTTTGGTTGGCGAGTTGCATCAAGAGGAAAGATACTTTGTGGAAGCTTTACACGTTGCCTGAGAAGTACCACTTAAGCAATAAGTTTAAGAATTATTTTCTATATTGGAAGTAGGTTTGTAAAATACAGATAATATAAAATGAATCCAAGTAGGGTCACACATACACAAGTACGTTTCTGATGTCGAGTCTGTCGGCCGTATAGTTTAAATATGAAAAATATAAAGAAAATAGAATCCAATCAGAATCTTGACATTAGTGAAAAGATTACATTATTTTAAGCTGAAACCGCAGTGTTTTACTTTTAGATTTATTATTTATAAAAGTTATTTCTGGAAAGCCTTAGAAAAAAGAATACAAGTGTACAATTATTCATTCAAAAATTATATATATACACACACACACACACACAAGCTTAACTGTACAGTGCAGATGTAATCCCCATATTTTGTCTTTGTTAAAAATCTCGCCTCTTCCCATTGGTTCCCTACACGGCTCTACCGATTGGTCGACTGTGTGAGAGGTTTGCCAGTGAGACGAGTGCGGGGCAGTTTCCACCCCCGACAATATGACACAACGCACATGCCTTTGGAAAAGGATTGTATTTATTTACAGTGATTCACCTCTGAATTACAATACAAATGATTCATAAAGACACCGTCCACACTCCCACGCCGCAGGTCTTTCATCTGTGTCACGTGTGTCTGCAGCGTCACGTCGCCATCGATAAAACCAAAGAATACCGGACCTGGAGCTCCCTTCAGAGCAGGCCTGTGTGGGTCAATGCATGTGGAACGCAGTATTTCTACCTTTTACAACAGAACTGCTAAAATGGTTAGTATCCCTTCTGTGTGTGTGTGTGTGGTGTGTGGTGTGTGTGTGTGTATGGGGTGTGTGTGTGGTGTGTGTGTGTGTGGGGTGTGTGTGGTTTTGGCAGAGGTCACTCCTTTGTGAGGAGCAGCTAAACTCCTGACTCCTCATCTCTCCTCCCCTCTCCTCCTCCTCCTCCTCCTCTGGGCTTAGTGACTCTCTCCTTTCTTCCCCACCACCTGTACATCAAACCAACAGCACGCAGGTCAGTAGGAAATATGAGAAGAGATAAGAGAATAAACCAGTGGACTTTAAACATCATTTAGTTTGAGGCCACTTTTGATGCAGTGCCTCTAGAATAGATCTCTACGAATGGTTCTGCTTCATGACAGTGAGACAGACAGGAAGGTACGGGTGATAGAGGTGATAGAGGTGAGACATGAGACAAAGGACTAGCCAACTACACTGCACGTTGTGCAGACTAAATAACTGAACACAGTTCTGAACCTATCAGGAAACATCGCCACCCGACGGCTCGCTGCCGTCGTAGATGATGACACCATTCTGACGGCCAGAGGCCAGAGGCCGTACAGACTGCTCCTCTAACAGGCAGTACAACGCGTCTTGAGTACACATTCACACTAGACCTCCAGCAGAGTGTCTCTAGTAGCAGTAGTACCAAACAGGTGTAGCGCTACAGCAGCGGTTGTTTTGTGTCCCTCTCTCCCCGTTAGGCGCCGTGCTCAGTGGAGGACATGTTAGGGGTGGGAGTCTCAGGGTACCTCACCGTACTGTACCCGGTACATGGCTCAATACTGATAACATCGCCATACAGCGATTCTCCAAAAACTGTTGTTAGAGATATCGTGATGTATCGTTAGGCCTGGGCGATACGGCTGAAAGACATATCACGATATAACTTGATCATATTGATTGATATCAATAAAAATTGATCATTTGAATGACCTAAAAAGACTAGGAATTACCATGCTGGATTTAAACACTTGTGTTTAACACTTTATATGACCTTCCACTGTTCTTCATTGATCAATACTCCAATGTCGACACAACAATGAAAAACACTCAAATATTGTCAATAAGAATGGAACCGTGTTTGAGTAACAAACCCAGCTGCTAGATCGGGTGGTCCAGTCTCTTAGCGAAATATATTGAACATGTTTTATATGGATATTGATCAAAAGTCTATCACAATACGATAAATTATTGTGTTACTGCCCAGGCCTATGCATCGTTATAGGATTGTCTAACGATGAACACAAAATGAGTGAAAAGCTGAAGTGCTGGGTTTCTTTATTCATGGTCTAAACCAGTCTTTCAGTTCCTCCTCTTTGGTTTCCTTCCTTCATGTGTTCAGCGCCCCCTTGTGGAGCAGTCTGTTCAGAGCGCCTCATTACATCTATTTCATATCGATATGGTGGCAAGACTTCCTGTCTAACTCGTCATGAATAAAATACAAAAATGCAAAAGAAATCCGTAAAAAATATATATATATATATATATATATATATATATATATATATATATATATATATATAACATCAATATTTTATCAATATATTAAATATCAATATTTCAATATTTTTCTATTTTTTATAAAAAATAGAAAAATATTGATATTTGACGCCAGTGTTTAGATTCTCACATCGCAGGAAGAAGGGCGACGGTATGTATACTCTGTCCCACCCCATGTGTACTACAGTATGTGTATCTGTGGAGGTAGTACTACTACAGTACGTGGTCTCTGGGGTACGTACCCGTTTGAAGTCGTTCATGTTGGTGGCCTGTACAGGAGTACCGATGAAGGTCAGGTAGTTGATCTTTGTCGTCTCCTCGTCTCCCTGGTTGGACTTCACAAACAACTGTGGAGGGAGCAGGCGTCAGAACCCAGTGTAGTTACACACCGACACCACTAGAGGTCTCCAGTGCGTCAGAACCCAGTGTAGTGACACCCTGACACCACTAGAGGTCTCCAGTGCGTCAGAACCCAGTGTAGTGACACACCGACACCACTAGAGGTCTCCAGTGCGTCAGAACCCAGTGTAGTGACACCCTGACACCACTAGAGGTCTCCAGTGCGTCAGAACCCAGTGTAGTGACACACCGACACCACTAGAGGTCTCCAGTGCGTCAGAACCCAGTGTAGTGACACCCTGACACCACTAGAGGTCTCCAGTGCGTCAGAACCCAGTGTAGTGACACCCTGACACCACTAGAGGTCTCCAGTGCGTCAGAACCCAGTGTAGTGACACACGGACACCACTAGAGGTCTCCAGTGCACCACCTGAAAAGGTACAGCGGCTCAATAATGGACATCTGAAGATAGTGATGAACCTATGGTACATATAGAAGCATGAACTGGTTTAAGCCTTCATTCCATAACCACGAACTGGTTTAAGCCTTCATTCCATAACCATGAACTGGTTTATAATAGTAATAATAATAATAATAGATTACATTTATGTAGCGCTTTCTTTTCTGGAAACTCAAAGCGCTTCTCACTTAGTTAATGAGTGAGGGAGTTAATGAGTGAGGGAGTTAATGAGTGAGGGAGTTAATGAGTGAGGGAGTTAATGAGTGAGGGAGTTAATGAGTGAGGGAGTTAATGAGTCAGCCAATCATACAGCGGGATGATTGGGGGTGGATTGGATGAGCCTGGTTGGCCAGTTTGAGCCAGGACAGGATAACCACTAACTGGTTTAAGCCTTCACCACCACTAACTGGTTTAAGCCTTCACCACCACTAACTGGTTAGAGGCCTGGTCACCACTAACTAGTTTAAGCCCTGGTCACCACTAACTGGTTAGAGCCCTGGTCACCACTAACTGGTTAGAGCCCTGGTCACCACTAACTGGTTAGCCCTGGTCACCACTAACTGGTTAGAGCCCTGGTCACCACTAACTGGTTAGAGGCCTGGTTAGCCCTGGTCACCACTAACTGGTTAGAGGCCTGGTTAGCCCTGGTCACCACTAACTGGTTAGAGCCCTGGTCACCACTAACTGGTTAGAGGCCTGGTTAGCCCTGGTCACCACTAACTGGTTAGAGGCCTGGTTAGCCCTGGTCACCACTAACTGGTTAGAGGCCTGGTTAGCCCTGGTCACCACTAACTGGTTAGAGGCCTGGTTAGCCCTGGTCACCACTAACTGGTTAGAGCCCTGGTTAGCCCTGGTCCCCACTAACTGGTCAGTAGTTACCGTGACGCTCTGGACGTTCTGGAACTTGACGTAGCGCAGCGGCACCAGGCCGTCCTCCTTGAAGTCGTCCTCCGTCAGGTCCAGGGCCTGCGTGGCCTCGCTGCGCTCCGCGTCGTCGAAGCTCATGGAGCGAGGGAGGTTGATGAACACCTTGAGCAGCTTAGGGGCCTGGGCTGGGGGCAGGAAGGGGCGGGGCCGGGGCAGGAAGGGGCGGGGCCGGGACGGGAAGGGGCGGGGCCGGGGCAGGAAGGGGCGGGGCCATGACGGGAAGGGGCGGGGTCGGGACAGGAAGGGGCGGGACCGGGACAGGAAGGAACACAGGGAGGGGCGTTAAGGGGACAGGAAGGGGCGGGGCCAGGACAGGGAGGGGCGGGGCCGGAACAGGAAGGGGCGGGGCCGGAACAGGAAGGAGCACAGGGAGGGGCGTTAACGGGACAGGAAGGAATATTTATAGCAGGGAGGAGAATGTGACCGATATTCTAACCCAAACATATTTGAGGTGAAGGGGGAACTCACCGAAGTCTGAGGAGAGCAGCTTCATGGAGAACAGCTTGACGGGCTGGTTGAAGGCCATGGTGATCAGTAGCTGTACAACACACAGCACGATTAGTACAGACACCAGCATCACGGACACACACCAGACACACACCAGACACCAGCATCACGGACACACACCAGACACCAGCATCACAGACACACACCAGACACCAGCATCACAGACACACACCAGACACCAGCATCACAGACACACACCAGACACCAGCATCACAGACACACACCAGACACACACCAGACACACACCAGACACACACCAGACACCAGCATCACAGACACACACCAGACACCAGCATCACAGACACACACCAGACACCAGCATCACAGACATACACCAGACACACACCAGACACCAGCATCACAGACACCAGCATCACAGACACACACCAGACACACACCAGACACCAGCATCACAGACACACACCAGACACCAGCATCACAGACACACACCAGACACCAGCATCACAGACACACACCAGACACACACCAGACACCAGCATCACAGACACCAGCATCACAGACACACAGCAGACACACACCAGACACCAGCATCACAGACACACACCAGACACCAGCATCACATCTCAGTAGTACCTGTTCATCAGACTGTATAAAGAGCAGTACTGCAGTAGTGTCTCAGTAGTACCTGTTCATCACAGTCAGACTCTAGGTAGGAGTCGTCTTTTGTCAGACAGTTGTCAAAGCCACAGTCGTCGCTCTCGTTCAGACACTCGCAGCCCGTTTTGCTGACGAAGGGCATCAAGTCCATCTGGAACCAAACACGGGCACACAGGTTACCTTCACAGAGAGAAACGTCAGTTCAAACCCCTTCAACAGACACACAGGTTACCTTCACAGAGAGAAACGTCAGTTCAAACCCCTTCAACAGACACACAGGTTACCTTCACAGAGAGAAACGTCAGTTCAAACCCCTTCAACTTTGCTCACAGACTTTCCTATCACAGCTCAACCACCATCTAAAGACGGGATGCAGAACTTTCCATCCACCTCTTGTTTTTTAACGCTCTTGGACATATAGCACATCCAGCCAACGGCGTCATGTTGATCACACAACCAGAGATCATTTAAACGTCCGGCCCAGGTTGTTCCTTCTACTTTGTGATGCATTAAGTAGAAGGCTGAAGGAAACGCTGACCGAGGCAAACAAGTGTCAGAGATACACAGCCTTGTGAGAATAACTTTACCTGTAAGCTATGACCTATAGTTGTGTGTACAAACTAAATAACTGAATACATAAATACATAAATCTATTATGAAAACTCATCCCGCGACACGGATGTTGACGTTATTTTGGAAGTATCTCCTAGCCCCTGACAGTACGGGCCACCGTAGCTGTTGGAATGGGAGGGGGGGATTCAGCTGGTGGGGATCTGCCACCTCATAGCTAGATGTTACTACATTTTACAAACTGGAGCTTTAAGAGTTCTTAGTGATCAGAAGCAGTACATCTTTATTTGTACTGCCTAGTCCAAAATGTCTCAGTAGACTCTGCCCACAGACTTGAGACACATGATGTTTAAATGTGATCATTGCTACATCAAGTTCTCTTCTGTTCCACCACAAGTTCCTTTTTGTATTGTTGTGGACGTCACTGTCACCGGCTCCCTCCCAGTCCTCCACACCAGTACGTCACTAAGGCCTCACTGGGAGGCCGTGGCGCTGTACTCACGTATCCCTTCGGGATGTCCGAGTCCTCGTTGTTGCCGGGGTCGTTCTCTGTGTGCTGTTTGACCTTCTCCTCCAGACCAGCAGCGTCCGCCCCCTGGTACTGGTCCACGCGCACCCGGTTCCTCAGGAACAGGAAGGTGGGCGTGGCGGAGATGTTATTGGCGGCAGCAGTGGCCTATCAAAAGAAGAGGTGTTGTTCCTGTTATGGAAATAAATCTGCAACCTGATCAAAACAGTTACTTAAAACCTGATACCAAGGGCTTGTAATAAGAGCTAGAGAGCATCAACCCTTCATGTATGAAATGACCAGCGTCTCCTGGGTCAGCTGAGAAGAAGTTACCTCTTGGTAACCTAATGAACCATGTAACAGTACCAACGTACCAACAGGTTCCTCAGTGACTCAGGGCAAAGACGGAAACAAATGGATAACTTTACAAAATGAGAACCAATGGGACACGCAAGCTACTAGCCTGGAAACTGCACGCAATTGGATAACACTACGAGCAATCAGAAGAAATAAGGTGACGTATCCAGACCAGCGGAGCTAACCAATAGATAAGACTCTTGCCGTATCTGGTCGGTAAAACAGCAACGCTTTTGGTCCGCCTATATCAGATACAGCGATGTGATTGGTTAACGTTCTGGGCCAGGGGGGCCCGCCTATATCAGATACACCGATGTGATTGGTTAACGTTCTGGGCCAGGGGAATTGGGGAGTGAGCATATTGCGTTCCCAGAGTGACTCGCTGAGCAAATTCAAATTGTGCTCTCACGAGAACTCTGGATTTCCAGGTTGCAACTTGCTACAGTAGAAACCAAAACAGACCACTTACATGTGGCAGTTTGTACACCAGTTGGACGGTTAGAACAACACCACTGTGACCCCTTCATGTTGTCACCAGGACACTGTGACCCCTTCATGTTGTCACCAGGACAGTCAGTTATCAGTCATGTTGTCACCAGGACGGCGGACCTGAAGACCTCTTTGTTTCTCACCTGACAGACGTGAACGTCTACTTCGAGGAAGACCACTTGTGGGTATCTGTTGCTCAACAGGTTGAAGGCAGGGGATATTCTGATGCAGGGTCGACACCTAGGAATAAACAGGAGGGTTAGTGAGCTGTCCCAATGTTGATATGTACAAGTACTACAAGTTCACCAGAAGTTAAGGACAAAGTGCCCCCTCTCCACGGAGTTAAGGACACTATCGTAAGACGACGCTGTTGACCACCAGCCGGTGACTGCAGAGGAGAAGCAAACGAGCTGAAGCTCAGGAAGCAGAGCCGAAACTGCTATGTCACAGCTAGCCGTGTAGCCACCGTTAGCTCCCTCTCCTAGCCCCAGCTGTGTTTAGCTCCTGTGTTTAGCTCCTGTGTTAGCCTGGCTATGGTTCGGATAGCTCGCTACTTTAGCCTCGGCTAGCGTTAGCCTGCTATTAGCTCCGGCTAGCTCCAGGTAGCATGTTGCTCCTATCCGACGACTGGCGTTCACCGCGGACACACAGACCCGTCTGTGTGTGCGTTCGCTCCGCGGCTCGTCCTAGCCGCCAGCCGCCGGCCGAGCAGCCCGGTGGCTCGTCCCCACAGCCCGGGCGGCGGGTCGCTTACCCGGCCATTGTGAACTTCACCACCGCCAGCCTGGAGCCGGCGGCCGCCAGCTCCGGCTGGAAGTCCGCGTCGTTCGCGATCACTTTCACGCCGACCATGGCCCCTTGTTCTTTAAAAACCCCGACGGAGAGCGACTAGGATACTAGGACTGAAACCAAGGCCGAAAAGTCTCTGACCGAGATGTTTCCTCTTCTTTAGAAATAGTTTATTATTGATACTGTGCGTGTGCGCTGCCACTGCGGCTAGTTCAGCGTCGCGTCAAATATAGCGAAGAGGGCTCAGCCAATCAGCGGGCTGCAGTCCTCTACGTCACTCGATCTCTCTCTCGCACGCACACACACACACACACACACACACACACACACACACACACACACACACACACACACACACACACACACACACACACACACACACACACACACACACACACACACACACACACACACACGCAAACATTCACACAAACACACACACGCAGTAAATTCGTTCAAATGTGTGCAACTACCGCATTGCACTATGGGGGGAGGACCTCCCTGGCTCCCCGGTAGAAGAAAGTCACAGATGCAGACCTTATTATCATATTGAGTTGAATTTCCCCTTGGGGATCAATAAAAGTATCTATCTATCATTATTGTAGGATATTTGAAATGTCAACAAACTGTCAATGTAATATAATGGCTAGACATGTACTTCTA
>NW_028178649.1:2500-5094 GCF_964030765.1 Micromesistius poutassou | reverse complement strand
GTCAACACGTGTGGCATGTGTGTGCATGTGTGTGTGTTAACATGCACATGTTTGTGTGGCATGTGTGTGTCCATAAGTCTGTACCTGTGTGAGTGTTTGCATGCATATGTTTGTGTGGCATGTGTGTGCGCTTGTATGTGCTTATGCGCGTGGCATATGTGTGTTCATAAGTGTGTGTGTGTGCGTGTTTGTTCATAAGAGTGTGTGTGTGTGTGTGTGTGTGTGTGTTCATAAGTGTGTGCGTGTGTGTGTGTATGTTCATAAGAGTCTGTGTGTGTGTGTGTGTGTGTGTGTTTGTTCATAAGAGTCTGTGTGTGTGTGTGTGTGTGTTAATAAGTGTGCATCGGTCTGAATGTCTGTGTGGCACATGTTTTTCCGTCTGCGTGTGCGCATAATGGTGTGCGTGGGGGTGGGGGCTGGGTTGCTTTGATAAACAGAGTGTTCAGGTCAGGGTGGGGTTAACCGCCACATTGTCCAGTCCTGAACCCTGAATCATGAAAATATATGGATACATGAATACACATAAACACAACACAATCTGTGTTAATATCTGACTTTGACAGTGAGTTGACGAGGCATGGCCGGAGAAACTTTGGACTCTTCTCAGTGCCAACAACGCGTGTGTGTGTTTCCAAAGAAGGATTTGCACACAAGTCATTTGGAGTTTGTCCTGTTTCTGTATGATGCACTGCCAGAGAGGAACAATGATAAAAGATACACGAGTCCAATCTGTTGTCAGTTGAATAACAAACATTGCAGGCTAGCCAGACTGTGAACTTGGGCTGGGTGATAAATATTCCACGTAATATTATATAATGATAACTATGGGGAATTATGTACACTATTTCTACAAATATCACGAAATGCTTATGATCTCAAAATACCATTCAAAACAGATCGTCATCCCATTGAAGTATATGGAGGTGTAAAGCATGGTCTAAATATTTCTCTCTGACGTTTCAAATGCCATATTTTGATTTTAAGGGTATGTAATTTCTGATATTAACTTAGATTTAAAATTAATTCTATCATGATACATGAAACAAAACATATAAAGACGATAAACGATTAAATGATGACCATGTGTGAGGATATGCATGTGTGTGTGTTTGTCCTGTGTAGCTCAACTGGTCCACCAGGGTATTCTCCTGCCAAAGTGAAGGGTTTGATTCTCAGTGGGGCCACCCATGCTAAGAAACGTAGGCCCTCCCTTTATCGCGATAGGCTTTGGATCAAAGTGCCCAACGCATGACATGTATCAATGGGCAGAATGGGACTCTAACATATCCGTGCTCTCTGTGCTTCTCTCTCCTTTAGTTCATCAAGATCCCAGCCCCTGCTGCTGAGGCCCCCGAGACCCTGCGTCTCTTCTCCTTCTACCTGTCCAGCGACAGCAAGGACCAGCCGCAGGCCAGCTTCGACTGCATCCACCAATATGTGTCCAGGTACTGCAGTCACATCCACAGCTAACGTCATTTAGCAGCTGCTGGTACACAAACAGTTCTCGCAAGTGAGAGGGAGAACAATCACAATTGGAGTCACCACAAATATTAAGTCCCCAGCGGGGGAACACTGCTGGACAGAGTTCAGAGTAGTTATGTCAGAATAAAGGACTGCGCCGTAAGATGAACACACTTTTTTGTTAAATGCACTGTATTGGTTTTGGGATTCATATGAAACTAGTAGAATATATGTTGTAAGAATGTGTGTTTGTGCAGGCAGGTGTAGACACTTGATCAGTGAACTTCAGCTAGGGGAACTTGAGCTATGAATGCATAATACACATTCACCCCAGAATGGTGAACCTTCCCTTGACAGGATTATCAAACAACCCAAAACACATTAAAACAATTTTTCATCTTCATGGTTACATTTTTGTCACTGAAATATATCTTACGACATTTAACTTTCTAGTCATGGCTTCGATTGGCAATATATATTTTCTTTGGGGGACCAAGAAAACACCAAGAATCACTCAGTTGTGAAATGGTGATTTGGGGTATTCTTGGGTCACAATACATAGGTCTTGACCTGGTCAGATCTGACCCCATAATGACAGGCGTGGTCTCCTCTATGGGTCAGTGGCTCCATAGTTCTGTAGTGGCCTGGCATGTGGGCAAAACCCGACGTCTCGCTGTGGTCTGGGCTCTGGACGTGGGAGCACTGAGAGACAGAGTAACAAAACACTGGGTTTCGCTTGTCCTGCCCTGTGGCCCCCTGGGAAAACGCAGACAGAGGTTTCTGGACTTCTGTGCTCCTTCCCCGATTGCTTCACCTCAATTAAAGGACAAGGTCTAGAATTGGGGAATGCTTGGGGTTTTCCCTGAAATGTTCGCTTTCGGAAGGAGAACGTGAGAAATTTGCTGTCGGACGTTGAGAAAATGTGGTGCTCTGCACAAATCAAACGTCTTCCAACTAAAACGTTTTTTAAGGAGATTTTCCTGGGAGAGCATAACTTAGACACCTGTGTGAACTGGGATCTTTTTATTCTCTCCACTGAACACAAATATATTATAGATTGCTGTTGCTAGCTATGTGGTTACTACTACTACTACTACTACTTCTACTACTACTACTATTACTACTACTAATAT
>NW_028178650.1:20000-25869 GCF_964030765.1 Micromesistius poutassou | reverse complement strand
ATAAACATGATACCAAAAATAAGTGGTGTGCTGTGATGCGTTAGAAAACATTCTGATTTGGTCTGGTACAATCCGGTCAGGGACGGTTTTGCCTGTTACTGTTTGGTTCGTAGATTGGTTTAATCCATTTTGACGTGGTCTAATCCAGCCTGGCTACTTTCCAAATATATTTCTTCACACCCCGTTGTTAGATTATCAAACTGAAATAACTGCAGGGAAACCTATAGCCACCGCACACCGAGCAAGCTTCTAGATGAAAATGTATAAAAACAATCTTAGGGAGTGGGTTTTAACACCTTTTTCCTGTTATATAAATCCTTTAGCGCGCAGCCTTTCACTGCAGAGAGAGACTGATAGAGAGACAGAGATGCTCTTAAACATGGGCATGTTCCTGTCTAGTGTCCTTGGCAGCTCCACTCAGGGGTCAGGATTTGTTGCAACCGGATCCCGTTCTGAACTCTTCAACCTCTGAACATAAAACACACACACACACACACACACACACACACACACACACATACATTCAGACACACATACACACACACACATACATTCAGACACACATACATTCAGACACACACATACACACATACACACATACATTCAGACACACACACACACACATACACACACACACACACACACACACACACACACACACACATACACACATACACACATACACACACACACACACACACACACACACACACACACACACACACACACACACACACCTCCCGCCCCCCTCCCCTGGTGCCCCTCCAGCCAGGTTATCCTCTACGTGTTCCGTTAACAGGAACACGTAGAGGTGGTCCCCTCCACGTCCTCCTCTTCGTCGTCCTCCGTCAGTCCCCCTCCCCTCCGTCGGTACTCCCCCCCTGGTCTCCATGGTGATGGCCGGGATTGGGGTGTCGCAAGGCTGTGGTCGGCAGGAAGTGCAGCGTCCTCATATCTTCTGAGATCTCTAAAGACAATCAGACAAAAGTCAAAAGTCAGTCAAAATTATTATTTATTTATTAACTTTTTTCAGTATAGCATGCTTCTCATCACCTATGTGTGCTTCCTATCACCTATGTTGCACCGTGTTCTTTAGTTTGATTTAACCCCTCAAATATGCGTATTTTATACATTCATTTTTCTAGTCGGGTTTCTTTCCCTTGTAAAGCAAATGCAATTGCTGTTTTGTATGCGTGCATACCTACCGCATTAACATACCACTAACGTATAACTCTGATGGAGTCCCTGAAGCGGGTGTGCTAGGTCGAGCTGATAGACGTACGTGTGTGTGTGTGTGTGTGTGTGTGTGTGTGTGTGTGTGTGTGTGTGTCCCTCACCCTCTTGCTCGCCATCAGAGGAGAAGCCATCCTCTTTCTCTACAGAGGCCCAGGACTCCAGGTGGGCCTGGGCCATCCTCTGAACATCTGGGAGGGGGGAGGGGGGGAGGGGGGAGGGGGGAGGGGGGGAGAGAGAGGGTGAGAGAGACAGAGAGGGTGAGACAGAGAGAGCGAAAGAGAGAGAGAGAGAGAGAAATCGAGATTATCTGCAAACATTATCCTTAATAATGGAATTAGTTAGTAGTAGCAGTAGCTATAGCTAGCTATCTATTGTAAATGTTGATGTGATCAATGTGTGTGTGTGTGTGTGTGTGTGTGTGTGTGTGTGTGTGTGTGTGTGTGTGTGTGTGTGTGTGTGTGCGTGGGGGGTGGGTGGGGGTGGGTGTATGTGTGAGTGTGCGTGTGGGGGTATGTATGTGTGTGTGTGTGTGTGTGTGTGTGTGTGTGTGTGTGTGTGTGTGTGTGTCTGTGTGTCTGTGTGTGTGTGTGAGTGCGTATGTCGGCACAGCTGTGGGCATATTCTCTAATCCAGGATGATCCAGACCATGCCTACAGCTGTTTCCGCCATTAATCATAACACACACACACACCGACAACACCCCCCCCCACACACACACACACACACACACACACACACACACACACACACACACACACACACACACACATACACACATAGACACCAATTGCAGATGAAGACCTCGGTAAAAAGGCCACAGCCGAATCGTTTTTTGTAATTTTTAAGTGCTCTGTTCTCCGTAATCTCATAACCAGCAGTTCTACTATGGACTGCTATGGACTCATATAGAAAGTACCTTTGAGGGAAGGAGGTTCATATCCTGGTGGGGTATTCCGGCTGGCTTTCAGTGCCCCCTGAATAATAAAATACAGACATAAATAATAATAATAGGTTTTCTAAAAGAGGTGCATATGGTTATTATGACACAGTGACTGCATCACCCTTGTTTGTCCCATAGGGGGCGGTGTGCCTGCAGTTGTGTTTGCAGGTCAAGGTTGCCCTTTAAGTTCCAGGCTGAGTCCTACCTTAAGAGACACAGCACCCTCCTCTGGAGACGCAGGGTCCGACAGTGTAAAGAGCGTCGCGGGGGTGGGCCTTCGTCGCCGTATCTTTTGCGGCAGAGAGAGAAAGCGAGACAGAGATATGTGGATCTAGTACACAGTATACAGCAATGCTGAGCCAAAGCCCTGAGGAACCACACTTAAAACAGGGAGCATTAATGAGGGCATTACGTGATGGTGGATCTCATAGACATGTACACACAGACACCTCGTTGGCCCGTGGATCATGTCAACGTGGCCGCTATGTTGGAGGGGCAAAGGCTGACCTTTGTAAACAGAGAGCTATGATTTTTCTGGATGAAAAGCACTATGACGTTTGCATTTGTTAACAGATTACAATGTGTCAATGAGTTGTTTTTATTCAAGGGTTGCTATGTAAAAATAGAAATATTAAAAAAATATATATATATAAATGTAAATATAAAATATATTTCACATAGAAAATGTATTCTATTCAATATTTATATAAAAACGACTCGTTGAAATCAATTGAGAAATGTAAGCCTTATAGTTTTTTATATCCAGAAAAAAACACAGCTCATTTGTATTTGTTTGGCAGTCTTGGCCTCTCAAACATGGCGACGATGTTGACATATCTCAGCAACAGGAGTCTATGTATTAATGTATATTATTCTTCTCTAAAACAGGTCTTGTTTGATGATCTCACCACCGCACCACTGTGTGTGTGCCGTCTGTCTCTGACAAAGACCTCATATAATATATATACTTTATAATATTCAGATTAACGTTCAAATGTATCTTATTCTACTGAAGCCATGCTGCTGTCCTCAGCAGGAAGGAGACTCAGCCATCCTTGATTTTAGAGTGTATTCTATTTGAAAGATGTGTATTGTTCAGCATGTAGACTGTTTTTTTAAATATACAAAACAATATTTGTATATTTAAAAAAGGTCTTTTCAAAAAAATAGCATTGAAAGTAAACGAAAACACTGGTTGCATTGATAGAATTAAAAAAAGCAAGTCATAAGTAAAACATTCAAATGAAGACAACTGCACAGCCAGCAGACCTGCTGTCGCCAGGGAGACCAACCAAACTGACGACGTGTCACTCATTCCATGGTGTAATCCAGTTTCTGCTTGGAAATTACACGGATGGTTTATGGAGCTTTCCTATTAGTGGTCCAAAGGAACTACGTCATTACCAACATGTTATAAGTTGTTTGTCACCTTGTAATTTAATATGATTTCAATATGATTACCCCTGATTAGGTCAACCCCGGGGTCAAAATGTCTTCCACATTTTCCCACCCAAAGAAGGGGTCAAAAATGTCTGGCTTCTCAGACAACATTGCATCTCCATCAATTGTGTGTTATGTATCTTGTTGTTCCCATGTGAAGGAGGGTGTGAGCAGCGCGTTACGCAACCAAAACCATCTCCGCTTGAAATTACATTCTGTTATTATTTGGGTTCAACAGCAAAGTGTGATTACATACTAAAGAGACGTAAGAGAAACATGAAAAAAATCATGTTTCCTAATTGGATTTCTATCTATGTCTATTTTCAGTATGTTTCGAACGACAAAGCTGATTGTGATTTCTTGTTTCTCAGATTTTGCCCAACTCATCTGCAGCCAAAGCTACAGCAGTGTGAGCAAACAATGACATTGAGTCCATGAGAGGGTGGAGAGGTGTCTAGATGTACAGACAATCAGACCCCTCTCCGGGTAGATAAACAAACACAAAACACACATAGAAACAACAACCTGAGAATGAGGCAGAAACTGGGGGAACCTGTTGCTATAATCTCAGTATAATTGGTTAGAACTGGTAAGAGCCATCCGTCAGCCAATGAATCAAATGCTCTGGGCAACGTCGGTTCAGGTTGAGCCCGTGAGCCTGATTCTGCTTAATGAGGGTCAGGAGTTCACCTGTTTAACCGTGAGGGCTAATAATAAAGATCAGTGGTGTTTGAGTGGAAACAGGTCACACAATGTTTTTGTGTAAAAGTGTATATCATCCATTGTGTGTTTTATTTAGAAGGTTTTGGATCCGCAGAGTCTGGTGAGTCACAAAGCTTTGTGCCGGGCAGAGCGTACATATGAATAGGGTTGAGAGTGCACACCGATGGCTGCTGTCGAGAGTTTTAGTCATTTTAGTATGATCTGGAATATCAGCACACTTATTAAAAATCGATGAAAAAATAAATCATATTTACACTGATTTAACAGGAAGTGATAACGGTGATCGCTGACATTATAATGTTGATGCAGATTACTGCATCAGACTAGAACTTGCCAATATCAGTACTGAATACATTTTTTACTTTTTTTTATTGTTATAAACAATAGACATTAGACATCTCTGCAGCTGCAGGACTTTATGCTAGCACCTTAAAGGGACTGTATACTGATTTTTGAAATTGTATCGAAATGCGTTCTGTGGATCAAACTACAGCTTTTTACATTCCCTGAAATGTCCAAGTTTATAAAGATTGACTGAAGAGTGATTGAAGTTCTTTCTCAGCTCCCTCCACTAGTAGCGAAATCTCCCTGGCCAATTAGTTTGGAGTTTGGGTCCGTCAGTTTAAGTCTTTTTGTTTCTGAAGAGCTACACAAGGCTTAAAAATGGCTAGCAATGAATGCCAATCATGCATCTCAAATGTGGACTATAACTTCAGTCAAGTCTTAGGAAGAAATGACAAAGACATCTATTTGAGCCGGAAAACTATGAAGAGGAAATCTAACAGCAGAAGACAGCAGATATGGAATAGCGAGTTCAAAGTCCTTTAGTTTAGTGTTGAATTCAAGTAATTAAATATCGCTGCATGGAGGTTTATGAATGCAGTATTAGCAATACTAAACCAATATTCTCAGAGTTAACTCAACAAGTTTTTTCATCAAATGGACACAGTAACAATGCTTTGTCATCGTCATGCAGCACAGACGGTTGACATTTAACTATAGGTTTCACACCAATGCGTATTACAACTAAAACTGTCACTGGCATTCACACTGGAAAGATTTTGATCACAATGTGGTGGCAGAGGATGTTTTTGTTCTGAGTGTCGGGGCCCCGGGCAACGTGATATGCCTAATTGGATTGTCAAGTGTTATGTTAATCGTAGCATCCCCATTGGCTATTCAGGCGGAAGCGTCAAATATGGGGGAAACGTTTTGCACCTTTGGTTTGAAGCCATAGGTTTGGTTTGTACTCGTAGATTTGATCCGTAGCAGTAAACTTGAGATTCACACATACGATTGAGTTCTGTGCAAACATTTTACCCACAAACAATTAGATGTATAAATGCAAACCTGATGTAAACCTACAACTTTTGAAGTATTACTGAAAACCTTTTTTTGTAGGTGCAATCCTTTGATGTGTAACTGCAAATTAAATATATTTGTTCAAATATATTTTACACATTCACACATTTGAATGTATTCACACAAAATGTTTTCACACAATCACCAATTGCACCAATACAATACTTT
>NW_028178650.1:7500-15000 GCF_964030765.1 Micromesistius poutassou | reverse complement strand
CCGGGATGGGACCGGGGTGCCAACATGCACCCTCAATATGGCGACGATCACGACAAGAGCTTCTCTCTCTCTCTCTCTCTCTCTCTCTCTCTGTCCCTCGCTCTCACTCTCTCTCTTTCTCACACCCACTTCTCACCTCTCTCTCCTTTTCACCCTTCTCTTGTACTTGTTATTTATTCGATCATTAAGTAACGCATAGAACTTCGTCAACCCTTCGTTATATCTTTTGATCCTCTTTTGAAAAAAAACAAAAAAAAAACTCTGTGGTCCTTCCCCGCCCCTCTCCTGTCCTCTCTCCCCGTGTCTTGGCCTCCTCTCTGGGCGGCAGGCGGCCCACTGCTGGCCCTGCCAAGGCCTGGCAGCTCGGGGCGCCTCTCGCCTCTCAGCTCAGTTCAATTGACTCGTTTAGGCAATTGCACCCTGATCTGGGCAATGCACCCCTATGGGAGCGCGCGCGCGCGTGTACGCGCGTGTGTGCGCGTTTGTCTGTGCGCGCGTTTGTCTGTGTGTGTGTGTGTGTGTGTGTGTGTGTGTGTGTGTGTGTGTGTGTGTGTGTACGCGCGCGTGTGTGTGTGTGTCATATCTTCACCCATCACTAGTCGGAACTGCCCTATCCTCCTTTCTAGTGAAACACACAACTACGATTCAGACCGAGGTCTTCATACGCGATTACCAGCCCCTTTAAAACGTCTCAGAAGAGCGTTTACACGAGCTCTCTCTCTCTTCCCTTCTCCCTTTCTCTTTCTTTCTTTCTTCCTTTCTTCCTTTCTGTATTCCGTTTCGTTTTCTCCCGTTCTGGTTTCGCGGGGAGCGACAGATGGCGCGTCGCGCTCCCCCGGGAAGCCGCGTGTCAATCAGCCGCTCTCATGTGACGGCTCTTGCCAATGACGTGCCAACCATATGGCCTGGCACCGGAGCCGGTATGTAAACCCGCCCAATCCCCGTCCAGAGATACTGCCACACGGAGGCTCCACCACGCGCCTGGACCAGGCATAGCGCGGAGGGAAAGAGAGAGTGAGATAGAGCGAGAGAGAGAGAGAGAGAGTCAGCGAGATAGAGAGAGTCAGCGAGAGAGAGAGAGAGAGAGAGAGAGAGAGAGAGAGAGAGAGAGAGAGAGAGAGAGAGAGAGTCAGCGAGAGAGAGAGAGAGAGATAAAGAGACATAGAGAGAGAGAGAGAGAGAGACAGATAGAGAGTGCGTGTGAGTGTGTGCCGCGCCTACAGAAGCGTCTGCGAAGGACTTGTGATGTGATGGCCACCCGGAGAGAGATGCAATAAACAAACCGATCTGCTCCATCGCCGAGCTCCGCTGAGGAGGTAGGTCGTGCATTTACACCTTTAACTTCGTCCTATCCAATTAAAACCTTTTACCTTTTTGGTGTTTCGTTTAAACGCGTAGTGTGTGTGTGTCTATGTGTGTGTTATTGTGTCGTGGTCGTGGTCGCGGTGAGGGGAGTTTTACGCAGAATGTTGTCGCTCTCCAGGGTTCTTGAATGGACGTGTTTCGTTTTTTTTTTTCCCATCGTCCCGTCGCATCGGCGGGGATCTGAGACACGCTCAGCTTCCCTGTCTCCCGATGGCTGCGTGGTCTGACCCTCGTGTGTTCTCCGGTCAACATCAGCTAATAGCTCGGAACCATGTAAGCAAAAAAAAAAAAAAAGGCCTTCGCGTAAACGCGGGATCAATCTTCAAAGCGTGTTTGGCGAAATGTTAACGAATTATTCATTTGTCTTGGAATCGCTTCGGGAACCCACGCGTTCTTTTACCCGGCAGGAGTTGAAACAATGTATAATGAGCTGTACAGAGGTGGAGTGTGTGAGTGCGTGTGTGTGTGTGTGTGTGTGTGTGTGTGTGTGTGTGTGTGTGTGTGTGTGTGTGTGTGTGTGTTTGCATGTTTGCCTATACGTGTGTGCGTGCGTGCGTGCGTGCGTGCGTGCGTGTGTAATTCTCTGAAGGCTCCCATAGGCTAATTGACAAGGTATTGGTTGGCGTTAATTACATCGCGCTTATAAGATTAAAGAACGCCGCCCCTCCACTCGACTCCCGCAGCTGAGCAAGGTGCTTAAAGCACATCTCTGGAGCTGTGGGGGTTAGCAGCTCACCGCGGACCCCATCTCCCTGTTAGGCTAGAAAAGCTATAGGGCCTTAAATGCATTGTCTCCAAGCGTTTGCATTCATTACGAATATCAAAACTTTAAGATTTTTAAGATTTTTCACCTGCCTCACAAAAGCTGCATGTTATTTGATTTGGCCTACAAGGAAAATATAGAAGCCGGCTAAATAAATAAATAGGCCTGCGATTAACGTTGACTTCATTCTATGGTGAGGTCTCATGTTGGTTCTGTTCCCCTTCCGTGTTTTTTATTTATGTCGCTTCATCGTCGTAAATATTTCAAAAGAAAAATAATTTAAAATGTGTAAATTAATTATATAAAAAAAAAACTGTACACAATCTTTGCGATAGGGCCTAAAAAACGATAGTGCCTACACTGCCCAAAAATATAACGAATATGTCTATGAATAATAAGCGGTTTTGGGGTGGAGATGGTCTAGATTAATTGTGACCAGAATGGGACCTGGCTGTGTTGGAATGCAGCCAGATTACTGGAGTATGTGCGTGTGTGTGTGTGTGTGTGTGTGTGTGTGTGTGTGTGTGTGTGTGTGTGTGTGTGTGTGTGTGTGTGTGTGTGTGTGTGTGTGTCGCACGCCTGTGTGTGTGTGTGTGTGTGTGTGTGTGTGTGTGTGTGTGTGTGTGTGTGTGTGTGTGTCGCACGCCTGTGTGTGTGTGTGTGTGTGTGTGTGTGTGTGTGTGTGTGTGTGTGTGTGTGTGTGTGTGTGTGTGTGTGTGTGTGTGTGTGTGTGTGTGTCGCACGCGTGTGTGCTCTCACCGCAACATAATGCGGGGCCCCCCCGGGACCCTGTGTGCTTCCATGCAGCCGACCTGCTGGACAAAGCAGACCCGCATGAATATGAAACAAACAAAAAAAAAAAAAGATGTTCAAAGGCAGCGAGCCTGTTGCTGGTGTGAGTGGTATCCCAAAATAGTGAGAAGAATACAAAATAAAAATAAAAAGAGTAAACCTGTATAACCCTCCAACTTATTGACTTGCGGTGGTTGCAACATATAGATTGTGATTGAGTTTTATATATATTTATTTGTTATTTTTTGTATAGCCTACATTATTTGAGTTTTCAGATGTGTTAGGGTTTCCACATTTGATTTTGACGTTTTTGATTCGATTTTGATCAATAATGTGTAGGCCTATTATTACAGGCCTAAGGAACGAGGTCATTAGGCAATTAGACTTAAACATGGCGCCCGGTTTGGTCAATTGAGTAACATGGGGCGCCCAGCTAAAACATGAATCCTTCATTTTCTTTTCATGTTTGTTTGTGCCGCCATATGGATTAATTAGCTCACATTGACGCGCCTACTCCCATTAACACACACTCGGCTCTAAATGATTGACGTGCAAAGCTCTAATGTATTTCTAATGTATTTTTTCCCGCTTTTTTCTCTCTTTTTTTGTAGTGTGATAGTTAGTGGCCGCCATGTTGAGCCGCCTGTTCAGCGACGTCCTGCCGGACGTCCAGAGGCTCGCGGCGGGAGGCTGGGTGGAGGACAGCGCGAGCGAGGACTCCAAGACCAAGGACGACTGCCACCTCGGCGAGGACGAGATGGACGACAGCGAGACACGCGCCAGCAGCCGGGCCGATTCCGAAATGGCGGGGGACGACGACGACGACGACGACGACAGTCTGGACGACGACGAAGAGGAGGGCGGCGGCGACGAGAACGGCGGCGACAAACCCAAGAAGCGCGGGCCGAAGAAGCGCCAGATGACGCCGGCGCGCGCGGAGCGCTCCAAGGTGCGCAGGCAGAAGGCGAACGCGCGCGAGCGCACGCGCATGCACGACTTGAACTCGGCGCTGGACAACCTGCGCAAGGTGGTGCCGTGCTACTCCAAGACCCAGAAGCTGTCCAAGATCGAGACGCTGCGGCTGGCCAAGAACTACATCTGGGCGCTCGGGGAGATCTTACGCAACGGCAAGCGGCCTGACGTCGTGTCGTACGTGCAGACGCTGTGCAAAGGCCTGTCCCAGCCCACCACCAATCTGGTGGCCGGCTGTCTGCAGCTCAACACCCGGAACTTCCTCACGGAACAGTGTACGGACCCGGGCCGCTTCCACGTGCCCAGCTCCCCCTTCGCCGCCCACCCTTACCCCTACCCCTGCTCCCGCCTGGCCAGCCCCCACTACCAGGGCGGCTCCGGGGGGCTGAACATACGGAGCCATGCTTACGGCCCGGGGTACGAGGCCGTGTACCCGCCGGGTGGGGGGTCCCCGGACTACAGTAGCCCGGACTACGAGGCGCCACACAGCCCCCCTGTGTGCCACAACGGCGGGCTGTCGAACCGGCCAGGCCAGGACTCGGATACGGACAGGAACTATCACTACTCTATGCACTACTCCGGGCTGACCACGGCCCGGGCCCCGGCTCCTCACAGCCTGCCGTTTGGACCCCCGGGAGCGCGCCTCGGCGGCGCGCATTCTGAAAACATTCCACCTTTCCACGACGTGCACACGCACCACGACAGGGCCCCGCCGTACGAGGACCTCAACGCGTTTTTCCACAACTGAGGAACCGGGAAGAGGAAGACACCCCCGAACCAGACTGACAATCCTACTGTAATATCTCTGTACACCCCTCTCTGTAGACCCGATGTCACGCTATAATCTTGTATATTTGACCGAGGTGTCCCAGTATATCCTGTATGCACAATAATAACAGTTGGTTTGGACATAAACGATGTAAAAAAAAAAAAACGACCATAAGAATACAATGACAAAAAATAAAAAAACCTGTTTATTAAATAACTTCTGATATTGGATGATTGTGCTATACCTCCCTTTCCCTCAGGACGGACTCCGGCAAATTTCGTTTTAAGTCAATCTATTTCCTTAAGGGTCGAATGTTGTGTGTGTGGCTGTGCAGACACACAGACGCGTATAAAAAAAACACGACCAGGCCTTTCGTCTAACATAAAGAAATACGTTATATCTCATAGGCCTATGACCTGAGAATAAAACTATACATACAATAAAAAAAAGTAATCCTTGTTTTTATTGAATTGTTATAAAACTAATAATTTATCTATAAGCAGCCAGTGCAGTTTAATGTTGGATCTTCCCAGTGATATGAATTCGGTTTGTAAACATATGGGATTACTTTAAAACTAAACGTTGATCTGCAATATGTATACGTGTTGTACGCTTTAATGTCTACAGTAGCCTACAGGCCAGACACATTTGTTTTTCGGTGAGTCCACCTGTTGTAGAAAGTACTGAAAGATACTGCGGCAAACGGCTCACGGGCCTGTCTGACGTCATTGCGCACTCAATTCAAAACGGTGTCACAAAAGATGTGATAGCCTATCTGAAATATCTCTCTATAATAGATCGGGTTTCACCTTCAGTCGTAGGCCTATTCGTGAATTAGTAACCTTTGAAATGAAGTGTAGACGAATCACGTGAATGGCTCTCCACAGTAGCTAATGACATACGACCTTTTGCTAATTTGTTAATATGGATTATAAAGGCTATATACAAGTAGCACCCTACATTTAACGGAGTCTCGGACGTTTGGGTTAAATTATGTCACTTTACTCAGAAACTGCTTTAAAATCTTGAAAATCTTTGAAAACTGCACGGCTGCACGAATAATGAATATGGTCAAATGAGTAGTCTAGTCTGTAGGGATCGATAAGACTAATCAACAAGCAAGAGAATTCGGTCAATTTTTTTTTGTGATTTGTATGTGGGTGGGATCGGCCTAAAATTAAAAAATAGTCCTTTACAACGACAAAATCTTCTCTCAGTTTCAAAAATCACACTGAACGACACAATTAGCTGTTACTTCATCAGAATTTCCACAACTAAGGAGAGAATACTCTGGGCGAGTATTTTTCCGCAGGTTCGACGGAGTCTTCAAACGCAACGTGGATCTGCTCAGAATATGCAGGAAGATACTCAACAAAATACATATCAGAGCCAGATTGAGGAAAACATCATTAACCAATTATATGGCTCCGAGAACATGACACAACATCTGATCAATATCGGAATAAAACGATGGAACCGGGGGCCCGCGCGCGCTCCAGACAGGACACAGCCACGATGACGTATCAGTCGCTCTGATGTTCTCACATCAACCGGGACATCAAGCAGCACCGTTGGACCGCTGCCGTGGGCCCCATATGCTGCGGTCCCCGCGGGCATCCAGGGGCCACAAGGCCCGGGTACAGCAGCACCGGCTACCGGGTACAGCGCCGGGTAACCAGTCTGGGCCACTGACCTATATATAGCCTAAGAAAGATAGTCTTTTATATATCAGGAAATCATCTTTCGAACACCCACGAATACCACAGCCTTCATGAGCCTGGTCGCAGGAAATCTAGTTTTAATTGAAGGATAATTAAATAAAAGTTCCTATAGTTTGATAAGCTGACATTGTGATTTTTTTTTAATGAAACTTAACGACGCTTTATATTTACTTTAAAAAATGGAGGATGAAATGAATGAGATCAAAGTTATGATAATATCTATATGATAGGGCAACGGTTGACTTTTTATGTTTATTTTCGATAATAAAAATAGTTTACACACGAGTTCTAGTAGATTGTAAAATACCAGATCCATTCATAAATTGTTGTTATAGTCTAAATAATAAACACTGTTTACAACCTAATTTCGACATAGGCTGACTTGACATCCATATTGACACATTCTCAACCAGAAATGTCGTTTTTTAATAAAGAAAAAAAGCTTTCCCAAACCCTGACTGTGGTTGTGGTTTTCCAACCTGGTTAAGGGACCGACAGGAAAACGACCGACAAAGTTACACCTGGTTGAGTCCAGTCTCTCACACCTCTAGTTTAGTCTGGTGTCTTACACACATGTCTAGTTTAGTCTAGTCTCCAGCCTGGTCGCTCAATCCACCAGAATACTAGATTATACTGATTTTTTTGGGGGGTGGGGGGGGACGGGGGTGGTTGGCATAGGGTTTTATGACCAAGACCCTCTGCCAAGCGGCTAAATATCTGAGCACCAGTAAGCCGCCCAGCGCCCCCCGCAGCCAGCTGCGCCCCGTGCCAGCCACAGGGCCCGGCCAAAGTGGCTCTTCAGGGAGGCCCCAGTATTTCTTCCCTAATTCAGCGGCATCTGTTCATTATTCTGAGTCGTTAAAGAAGGTTGTACCGGGCACGGTCCGAACAAAAGTGATATTTTTAATGGTCAAGCATTTTTAAAGCTGCCGGGCTCAACGCTTGAGACTAAGCGGACGTTTCGGAAAGATGTTTTCGTCCTCGTCTCGGCCGGTCGGTATTCACCTGCGTTGAACCTTATCTGTAATGGTTAACCGTTAATATTAATATTGTAAATAATATTATTAGGCCTACTATTGCAATTATTATTATTATTATTGTAATTAATATTAATATTA
>NW_028178650.1:0-2500 GCF_964030765.1 Micromesistius poutassou | reverse complement strand
CAATGGAGCTGAGGTTGACGACCACGTTGCTGCATAAGATCTGTGAATCAAGGCCTGAATGAACGTGGCCTTAAGGGCTGATTACGGTTCCGCGTTCACGCAACTCAATGACCACGCAGACGCTTCGACGCAGTCGTGAACCTTTATGGTTCTGCGTTGGGTTCCAATGAGCGGACCTATCACAGCCCTTGCGGCTGCGTCACCTCAACGGCCACGTGGGACCATAATCAGCCCTTTAAGTGTGTGTGTGTGTGTGTGTGTGTGTGTGTGTGTGTGTGTGTGTGTGTGTGTGTGTGTGTGTGTGTGCGTGGGTGTGCGTGTGTGTGTGTGTGTGTGTGTGTGTGTGTGTGTGTGTGTGAAGGTTTCTGCCATCTGGAATTAAAATAATGCAGTTATAATCCTTGTTTTTATTAAATGTAACTACATATGATGTTTTGTCATATGTAACTATCTATCTATCTACCTATTCTTAAATACAATATTTTAGAAAATTAAAAAAAAGTTTGTGCAGCTCTTTTAGAAAATTCAAAAAAGTTCCAGCAGCAAACCAAGAACACTAAAACCTTCACACGTCAAGTAATATGTGTGCGTGTATGTGTGTGCATATTTTGTTTGTTTATGTGTGTGTGTGTGTGTGTGTGTGTGTGTGTGTGTGTGTATGCATGTTTATATAGTTGCGTATGGTGGTGTGTTTGTGTGTGTGTGTGTGTGTGTGCGTGTTTATATAGTTGTGTATGGTGTGTATTTGTGTGTGCGTGTGTGTGTGTGTGTGTGTGTGTGTGTGAATATTTTGCAAACATCTGCATGTCTGTGAGGGTGTGCGGCGCTTGTGTATGTCTGAGAGAGAGTTTCAATTCAGCGACAGCTGTTCATTAGTCTATTACAATCTCACAGTTCTCAAAGGGAGAGAGAGAGAGAGAGAGAGAGAGAGAGAGAGAGAGAGGGAGAGAGAGAGAGAGAGAGAGAGAGAGAGAGAGAGAGAGAGAGAGAGAGAGGGAGAGATTTACACCAGCCCTCTGCGCTCAGGGAGCAAATTCTGGAGAAAGGACGAGGCTTGCAAAATAAAATAAATTAACATTTTCCCAAAACTTCCCCAAATAATTTAGTCAAATATCAACTCACATTATGTCAAAACAATTCTAACAATTGCACACATTCCGGCAAATGTAAACAAGTGAATATGTTTTGGTTAGTGTAGTGAGAGAAGCGTTAAATGAACTGTTTTGTGCTCTCCTGAAGGAACCAAAGATCTTCTTTGTTAGTGTTGGAGCTACATGATTCACCACGCAGTATATGTAGACACTACATCCATGTATAACACAACACAACAAATAACACATACGTATGCCATTCAGGACTTCAATTCTCTATGGGGATGGCGCCTGGAAACGCCCAGATAGCGGAGAAGGTTGTTTATCTTTGAGTGTGTGTCTCACATTCCTGCAGTTCCTGCAGGAATGCAACCCACAACCCACAACCCTGCAAACACATTTAAACAGGATTTTCTGTTGTGTTATGTTATGTCTCATGTTATAGTTTTCACAACTGAAAAAGTGTCATTTGCGTTGATAGTCCCTCCAATCAATATTCAAGCATTATTATTAGTAACATAATTGTTCTCATTATTAGCGTTATTAGCATTACTATCATGAGTAATTTCATTCAGTAAAAAAAATAAGTACAACCAGAATGTTCATCTATTGCCGTCAAATGTCAGTACGTACAACGCTATTGCACTTGTTTGTTTGCTTAGCGCCAGTCTTCCCCACCATCTCCTTGAGCGTCTCTCTGCTGTTCTTTTGTCAGCCCGGCGATCCCAGGTGACTGAGTCCTCCCGAGGCCCTGTCAGCCACCTCTGTGTGTGTGTGTGTGTGTGTGTGTGTGTGTGTGTGTGTGTGTGTGTGTGTGTGTGTGTGTGTGTGTGTAGACTGTACACATCCACGGATATACAGTAAGTAAACAGGGGCCTCCTCTACATCTGTTGGGTGGGCTGGCAGGTGTGATCAGGGGGCGATGGGACCATATGGTTTGGATGCCAGGTCTTCCTCATCCTCTCTGAGCTTTAAATGGGAACCATCCACCTGCTGGTGCTGCGTGGTTACCTGCCAGCCCACCACCCAACGCACGTATTTCATATTATTCACACGCTACACAGTGTACATACAGTACAGGTGGGGGCCTGGAAGTGTTTTAACACTTAACGTGTGGACGTGTGTTGGATGGCTGTGTGTGTTTTTCCTTTTGGTTCACCCATAACATTAACATTAACATTAACAGTAATTCACAACCCTGATTCATACTTTGTGTCAGTGATGAATTTAAAAGTTGTTAGTTTTACTTTCAAAGGATGACACGATTCATATCCTATCTCATGTTATCAGGGTCAAAACTGATATTTTCTCAATCAAACAATTTGAACAATTTTCTCCTCCTCTCTCTCATGTCCTCCTCTCCTCTCCTCTCCTCTCAACTCTATTCCACTCATCCAAATCCACTCCTC
>NW_028178651.1:0-10000 GCF_964030765.1 Micromesistius poutassou | reverse complement strand
GACGGGGGAGAGACGGGGGAGGGGACGGCAGGGCGGGGCGGCTTGTTTGTGAGACTGGATGTTCCCTGGCCGGTGGCGAGGGGAGTGGACGTTACACGGAGCAATAACAAGCCGGCCGCAGCGCTCAAGCATGAATGTCAGGCTGAAAGTCAGGGGAAACCTTATCGGAGATGACATCACAACACTCACTAGTCTCTGAGGACTTAACCAGACCAGACACAGGCTCCGGTTAACACAGGGGCGGAAAAAACAGAGTTTGAAATTGGTATTGGTTTTGCTGAGCTGTATGGAGACGTTAATGTAAAGGCCATAGTTATTTATTTTAAACATGTGAAGACTCACAATGTAACACATGTACACCTACACGTCACGCAAACACACAGAGACGCACACCGAAGAGTACGAAACAGCAGGTTATCCAGCTAGTTAGCCTGTGCCATAATTGACCTCATCTCTCTTGGCAAACACACAACACAAACGCACACAGACACACAAACACACACACACACACACACACACACACACACACACACGCACACAAACACACTGTGCGTCATCTCGTGTCACCGTTTACCGTAAAGTAACGTTTTGCTCAGGCTCTTAATTTTATTATGCACACACCGAGAAATAGGTCACACTCTGTAGGCAGCCTGAACAACAGCTTAACGCCACAGTGAGGCACACACACACACACACACACGCACGCACGCACGCACACACACACACACACACACACACACACACACACACACACACACACACACACACACACACACACACACACACACACACTCACACTCACACAAACACACTCACACTCACACACACACACACACACTCACACAAACACACTCACACACACACACACACACACACACACGCATACACGTTTACTTTACCAACAGGGGACTATCGGTTTTCATCAACCAAGTGTGGACCTCTATTTCTGGTCATTTTAAAAATACAAAAACATAATACAGAGTTTAGTTTTAAGTACTTTTGTCATAATATAACTTCAAATTGTTGTTTTTTATTTTTTTAAAGAAGTTGCCAAGAGGGGACTTGAATCCTTAAGCGATATTTACATATCTAAGAGGGGACTCCATTCACTGCAGCAGGGGAGCTGTCTGGGCCTATTGTTTCACTCAATGAGTGTTTGCCAACCGCAACTGTTGCTTCTGTCAGTCTTAACAGTACAAGAGGGGACCTTCTAGTGAATTTAATTGTGTATAAAAATAAATGCTCTGGAATCTATCTTGAAGAGAAAAAATAATCTATTTATGTAAATCACAGATCCCACAATTGAAAAACATCATTTCAAGATATATTTAGAACAGTTAAAAAATGTGTTTTGCGATTAATTTGCGAGTTTACTATGGACAATCATGCGATTAATCACGATTAAATATTTTAATTGATTGATAGCCCTAGTTAGTATTTTTGCTCATGACAAAATTTCCCTCATGAAATGTCTAAAGGCTCTATGAATTATTTTTTACTATAGAGGAAGCAGTAAACTATTTTTTTCTAACCTAATGAATACATAAATGCTGGAGTGTAAGTGTCGCTCCATACCATTTAACAGGGGACCAGTGTCATTTTGTACAGGCTAAGAGGGGACTTCTGTCATCCTGTACAATCCAAATGGGAACCATCTTTTCTGTTTAACAGCACAAAGTAATAAAAAAATCTACACATTCAACTTTCTTTGAAGGTCTGTATACTATTGTGCAGGTTCTGAGATATGCTGTAGGTAACTCCATCAAAAGACATGATAGCTTTAAGGCTGTTCAAGTGCAGGGAACAGTGTTTGTTGATTGATTGAACCGTGATCAATTGTGGTAGTTAAAACTGAAGTCATGTTATTGTGGAAAAACTGTCCCTTACATAAGTTCACATTCAAAGAACAGACAAACTTTGTGCTCTAAAATATAAAAGATGGTCCCCACTTGGATTGTACAACATGACACAAGTCCCCTGTTAAATGGTATGGGGCGACACTCACACTCCTGCATGGATCTATTCACGAAGTGTGGAAAAGACTAAATGTAATCCTCATCAATAACCAATAATCATCTTTTAAGATATATTTAGAACAGTTAAATGTGCGATTAATGAGCAATTTGCAAGTTAACTATGGACAATCATGAGATTAATCACAATTAAATATTTTTAATTGATTGACAGCCCTAGTTAGCCCTGTTATATATAAGTATTTTTTCTTATGACCAAATGTCTCTTATGAACTATGGAAGAGCTGTCTAAAGGCTCTATGGAAAATGATCTATTTTCTACTATAGAGGAAGCAGTAAACTATTTTTTTTCTTACCTAATGAATACATAAATGCTGGAGTGTAAGTGTCGCGCCATACCATTTAACAGGGGACCAGTGTCCTTTTGTACAGGCAAAGAGGGGACTTCTGTCATCCTGTACAATCCAAGTGGGAACCATCTTTTCTGTTTAACAGCACAACGTTAAAAAACAAAATTCTATACATTAACCTTTCTTTGAAGGTCTGTATACTATTGTGCAGGTTCTGACATATGCCTTAAGTAACTCCATCAAAAAGACAGATGATAGCTTTAAGGCTGTTCAAGTGCAGGGAACAGTGTTTGTTGATTGATTGAACAGTGATAAATTGTGGTAGTTAAAACTGAAGTCATGTTATTGTGGAAAAATATCATTTAGAAAAAACTGTCCCATACATAAGTTCACATTCAAAGAACAGACAGACTTTGTGCTCTAAAAGATGGTCCCCACTTGGATTGTACAACATGACACAAGTCCCCTGTTAAATGGTATAGGGCGACACTCACACTCCTGCATGGATCTATTCATAAAGTGTGGAAAAAATGTTATCCTCATCAATACGTCATGTGACAAAGCTTGACAAGAAAGAAATAATTGTTTAGTGTTTTGTCAGTTTCAGTGTCAGAGATGTTTCCTGCTATATCTCTCTGCAGAGGGATATGAACATTTTGTCCCAGATCCTTAAGAGGATATTCAATTGTTTGCAAGTAGAAATGCTGCCTGGAAACAACTATTTAAAAATAATGACAAATAAAGATTCATCAGATTGTCAACAATGCAAGAGTTAAGTCAGCTAGAAGATTGATTTAAACCCAAAAGGCCACTGTTAAACTACCGTATAGATTTCTTCTACTATGCTCTGCTGTAATTCTTTACCATCTCCCATTAAAAAAAAATAAAACTAAAATAAATAAATTTAAATGGAATGGACACATGCAATGATGCTTCCAGAGACAAAAGCTTAAAAGCACCTACAATGTCAGAAGCAGTGAGAAAGTCACAGACACAGTGCTGCTGGTTGTGGTTCAAAGTACAGAAATGTAAATGTATACTGCAATACTCATACTTAACCTTAATTTGTGGTTTTCTTTCTGATTATCACACAATTGATCAAGTAAGGATGAACACATACTGGTGAATAAAGAGGTGTAACCATTTCAAGGCTGTCAAAAATTGCGGAATCTCAGAATTTGATGTGAGAGTTTGCATAAAGTGGAAGGCACACAACCCATGCAGCAATTTTTTTAAAAATAATTGTAGGTATTATAGTCATAGTTCTTTAGTCCTAGCTCAGCTCTTTATTCAACAGGGTTGACTTTGAACAAAGGTAGTGGTTGGAAAAGAGTACAGGTCAACTTCCCACTTTTACTTGCAGCATGCAGTTACCACAATGTATCAATCAATATTTTAAAATGTTATCCTGGTAATCCTTATCAGTGGTACAAACAATGACATAATGACATAATTTCTGATCTAAGACATAGGCTTGTTAGACAAATAATTTAGTAATGAAATAATTGAATAAACGAAACACTGCATACCTTTTTATTTAGAATAATATGTGTTTTTTAAACAAAGGGCGTCTTTCTTTGCATATATATAGTGATGATATTTAGTGATGTCTGTTTTTTTTTTTATCATCACTATATATATGCAAAGAAAGACGCCCTTTATTTAAAAATGCATATTATTCTAAATAAAAAGGTATGCAGTGTTTCGTTTAGTGATGTTTGTTTTTCTGTCTGCTGTACCCTAGTCTCTTGTGATCAAGGGAATGTGATCTCAATGAGCTCACCTACTTAAATAAATACTATATAAATTAGGGAATATCTTTTGAAGGAAGACTGTTCAGTACAGTTCCACAGACTTGACAAGGAGGATCTAAGCTTTACATGTCTTGCAACTGCAGGTTGGGGGTTAGGGTTAGTCAAACATAGGCCCCTGAGTGCCCACTATAGAAAGGCCTAACGACCATCGTCAGCTCCAGGTAACCATCCCCCACACTGCAGATGATTAGACAGACACAGGTTGAAACAGAATGATGAGCAGAGAGCAACAGCATCTGCTAAAATACCCCCCTCCCCCGCTCTAAGTCTCTCACTTCTCAGAGGCAGCACTCACTCAAGTTAGGATCTGTGAAGGGCATGGTTGCTGGTCACTCAACTTCTTAATGTCCACATAATGAGCTAAACCATAAAAAATATAATATAATAATATACAACTGTTTCTAAAAAGGTGTCTATGAATGCAATTAAGTCATTACTACACCATGCACAATGCCATACTATGAAATTATCATAGAGACATTAATGATTATTTAATCAATCAGGCTCCTTTAGATATGCATTTCACCCCATCAATGTACTGGTAATTTTTCATGTCTTTATTTTTTTTTTTTAAATACCTTAAAAAGGGTTATTTTCCTCCAACACAAGTCTGAACTAAGCAGCACAAAGTATGTAAATCCATTCCATATCTCAAAATTAGACCCCCCCCCCCCCCCCCTAAAAACGGTATATAATGTGAAACAAAATTGTATAGTTACAAAATCCTACTGTATCTCTATAGTTAAATTAGTCTTTTATTATGATCACAGCTATTTATTAGAATTCAAGTGAATAAATCAGCTAGTTTTATATTATCTATAATAAAACTGGCATGTCTGATCCTAAGAGAGATATATATATATATATATATATATATATATATGTATATGTGTGTGTGTGTATATATTCTGGACATTTGAGTTCACCTTTTATCTACATTGCTGAGGCTATAGTGAGAGGTAAGTTCCACATGTTTACCATTCACCATGTATTTCTCGATTAATTCAATATTTTCTTCAACTATGTTGTAAAAATACTGTTCTGAGATTAAAATACATGATTCTCTGTTCAAATCAGTATGAAGATAAAAACAATTCATGAAAGAAACTCAGTTGCTTTGGTTATAATTAATAAGCCAGAAAATGGTGTATTCTTACAATCTGGCCATAGCATTATATGTGTAACTATTACAAAATATTTCAAAGGAGTAGTTTGACCTTTTGGTGAAAATACAGATTTGCTTACTTGTCAGGGGTTAGATTCGAAGATCACTGCCACTCTCATATTTGTACACTAAATCACAGCCAGGAGGCTTGTACAGTAAAACAAAACATAAACATGATGGCTAATTGGTATGTTGTGACAGTTATTAAACTTGTATCATACTTATATTATCTGAACAAGATTGAACAAAATTCAAATTATAGACACCCCAACTGTCAATGGAGACATGTTTGTATATTTATATTTACACATTTTGTTATCCATCATTTATCTCAGGAATTTCCGTATGTGATGAGGACTTCTCTCATTCTTAACAATATTAAACATATGCTTTGTAAACTGCCGTTAATACTTTTACGTATTGTTGACACCTAAAATGTAGAGTGGCCTTTATTTGTTGAGTATAAAATTAGACTGTGAAAAAAGTAGGCATACAGAATGTTGGTGAAAAACTGTAAAGCATAGTAGTTGTGAGTGAGGGGATGGTAGGTATGATTAGTGAATTAGATGATCAATCTACCATTCTTATCAGTCAAAGTTGACACTTGGTATTGTTAGAAACTTAGGATTAATATATTACATATCATGGGAACTTTGTATATTTAAAATTATTGATTTAATACCATACATGTTTCAGAAAACCTCTACTTCCTCCTGTGATATATGAAATCATATGCAATCAGAAAAACTCTCTCACAGTTTTTGTGCATTTTATAGCAATCTCGATGGAAGACAGCATTTGAAAATCTTGACTCCAAGCTCGGCATGATGAAAATCGACCATATAGTATATTTTATCTGTGAACAGTGTTCTTTTGATTGATTTTCTAGAATAGCTATTTTACAGTGAAAAGATCCATGTTGCCTGTGCCTATGTTAAATCATAAATGTGATATCAGCATATTTTGACCAATTTTTTAAATATTAGTCAAACAACAGCAAGGATCAACAAAGCAAAATTCTCCACTATCAGCCTATGTGATGATGAGATGTGTCATCACATCCTCATCCAACAGCATGATCTGAAAGGCTCAGGAATCAGTGCTTCAGTAGAAAAGTGTGAGGTGATTAATTTGAATAGAGACTGTGGGGGTGGGGGGTTGAATGGATTTTCAGGGGGGACCTAAGTATGTAAGAAGTATGCAAGTATGTGTGTGGGGGTTGGGAGAGGGACTCTTCACACCAGTGTGAGTGTGAATGTCACTCTATGCTATCTAAGAGGGAACTTCTGTCATTATATATCAGCCAACAGTGGACCCCTGTCATTCCACACAATACAAGTGTGGACATTTTTCTGCAATGCAACAATTCAAGTGCATTTCTTTAAATATAGATTTGGGACTGAAGTACATTATAAAATTGGTATCACTAATTGTAAGATGGTAAATCAAGGTACATTTTGGGGATTGAACAAATTGAAAGGTCTTGACCCTAAAAGTATAAAATTCTTTTAGCACACTTATTTATTATATATTTTTTATTGGTACAAATTAATAGATATGATCTTGCTACTGACTGTTCTATTCCTAATTACAGCTTAGTGTCTGTTTTCTTTTCCCTACATTTTTAAATTCTAAAGTATGCTACTTACTACTCCCTTGCCTTCTGGGTAGCCCTTTAATTTATTTATTTAATACAGTGTCATAGTCGACAATTGTTAAGCGATCCATTAAAGCTTCTCATTAAAGATTCTGTTACAAAAACGTACTAACATCATGTTGGACAAATAATTATTACATTAGTTGAGATTACTATCTTTTCGTTACAATATACTTTTGTTATTTCCTCTTTTGATAAAAGCAGAAGTGTGAATGTCGCTCCACGCTATCTAAGAAGGGACTTGTGTCATTTTGTAATAGCCAACAGTGGACCCCTGTCATTACATACAAAAAAGTGTGGAACTTCTTACTGTAATGTAAATCAACAGATAAAATGCGTTCCTTTAACCATAGACTAAGCAGTTTGCAGTTGTGAAAAAAATAAAAACCTTATTAAGTTGTCCATTGTATCTCAAACAAACTTATGATTTCTGGGCCTCTATCCTATATACCATGCTAAAGTACTCTCTGGCAATATCCAAAATAGCAAGTTCTGTTGTTGCTATCCTTAGATATATAACTTATAGAGATATAAGCTGTAAATACAGCTCACTCAAAAAGCCACAATGACAATATTGTTGTGGCAACTTTACTTACAAAATAACATTATATATATATATATATATATCATCATATATATCATATATATCATATATCATCATATTTAGATTGTTATCTCTTAAGAACTATCAATTTTACTTATTTATTTCTTACTCATCTATGTTGGAGTGTGAATGTCACTCTATGCTATCTAAGAGGGGACTTCTGTCATTATGTATCAGCCAACAGTGGACCCCTGTCATTCCATACAATACAAGAGTGGACATTTTTGTGTAAGGCAAATCAACAATTAAATTCATTTCTTAAAATATAGATTGGGGACTGAAGTACATTGTAAAATGAATGGAATTCACTAATTTGTAAGATGGTAGATCAAGGTAAATGTTGGGGTTTGAACAATTTTAAAGGTCTAGACCCTAAATGTGTCATTCTTTTACCAGACTTATTTATTATAATTTTTTATTGGTACAAATTAATATATGGTCTTGCTACTGACTGTTATCTTCCTAATATATTCCTACTAATTACAGCTTAGTGTTTGTTTTCTTTTCCCTGCAGTTTTAAATTTTAAAGTGTGAATGTCACTCTATGCTATCTAAGAGGGAACTTCTGTCATTATGTATCAGCCAACAGTGGACCCCTGTCATTCCATACAGTACAAGTGTGGACCATTTTCTGTAATGCAAATCAACAATTAAAATGCATTTCTTTAAAAAATAGACATTGTAAAATGTATGGAAATTACTAATTGTAAGATGGTAAATTAAGGCACATTTTGGGGATTGAACAATTTCAAAGGTCTAGACCCTTAAAATGTATTTTAGTTTTTTATAATTTTTTATTGATACAAATGAATAGATAGGAGCTTGCTACTGACTGTTCTAAAAACACTAACAAATCATGTTTGACATTTAATTATTACATTAGTTGAGATTACTATCTTTATCGTCTTAACTTTTAAAGCTGAGCCTTTACATTTTGTCAGAAAAATACACTAAAATATCATGTTTCAAGAGACTGGTTTTCTTTACTAAGTAGGCTGTTTAACAGCCCTCTACAGTCTGAATGACCTCTTGGGGCTGCAGGCCGTTCACACAATAGAGGAGTGTGATTGAAGCGACGTGTGTGAATTGGTCATTGAACTCCCAGCTCTGGCCAGCAGAGGCGCTGCTGAGTATGGACTAAACACTCACACACTTTCAGGTCCCCTCTTGGCAAAAGTTGAGAAAATGCACCAAAATGTTTTAGGCATGTTTTTAGCTTGATTTAAGGCATGACCAAGAGGGGACCTGAAAAATGTCCCCTCTTGGCTCGGAGGTCCCCTGTTGGTGAAGGTGTTACGACACCGAAGTCCCCTGTTGGATAGTTAGGCAAGTGCACGCATACACACTCACTCACACCTGTGCAGTTCATTTGCACTTTTCTGTGTTGCGTAGTCGGACCCACTTGGCCAAACTTTGGCCAAACTTAACTAAGACCAGAAACAAACAGAAGACTTTCTTTTACATGTAACCCAGACCTCTCCTTCCTCCGCTGAAGCCCAACGACCATCAGATATACAAGGAGGCTTTTAGTTTGTCTTGTGTTTCTGGTTTAAATAAAGTTTAACCAATGTACTTCCATCCGGACCTCTGAAGGATGGTTGAGTTAGAGAGAGATAGGAGACACTTCACCGCCCTCTTTAAACCTCCTCCAAGGTCCAGAGTGAACCGCGGCCATCAACACCTCCTCCACCTCCTCCACCCCTCTCCTCAGCACCGTCTGCTCCACCACCGCTGCCTCCCCCACCTCCTACACCAACACCTTCTCCACCACACCGTACCAACTCCACCTCAACTGCCTTCGCCACCCCCACCGCCAACATAACCGTCACCTCCTCCGTCACCACCTCCTCCACTACCTCCTCTATCTCCACCACCACCGCCACCACCACCTACACCACCACCTCCACCTCCACCATCAGCACCACCATCAACACCACCACCTCCGTCACCACTACCACCAACTACCACCACCACCACCACCTCCGTCACCACTACCACCAACTACCACCACCACCTACACCACCACCTCCACCTCCACCACCACCACCTACACCACCACCTCCGTCACCACTACCACCAACTACCACCACCACCACCACCTCCGTCACCACCTCCACCACCTCCACCACCTCCACCTCCACCACCTCCACCACCACCTCCAACACCTCCACCAGCCCCACCCCCCGCTGCATGGCCCCGGCGGTGGGCCCCTCCCTCCCTGTCTGGGCGAGGGACAGTGGAAAGCCTTACTGCGGGGAAGACTCCTGGTGGTTTAGGGAGACACAGCGGTCCCTTGTCCAGATCCTCTCATCCAGAACAGAGCGCAGCGAGCAGCCTGCACCCAGCGCACGCACACACACACGCACGCACACACACACACGCACACGCGCGCACACCCACACACACACTGTAACGACACACTGACACACACATACAC
>NW_028178652.1:2500-17190 GCF_964030765.1 Micromesistius poutassou | reverse complement strand
TAGGGGAGGGGGAGGTTAGGGTATAGGGGAGGGGGAGGTTAGGGTATGGGGGAGGGGGAGGTTAGGGTATGGGGGAGGTCAAGGTTATGGTTAGGGTCAGGGTTAGGGGAGGGGGAGGTTAGGAGAAGAGGAGGATAGGGGAGGGGGAGGTGGGAGGGGAGGGGGAGGATAGGGAATAGGGGAGGTTAGGGAGGAGGTGAGGGTAGAGGGGGGAGGTAAGGGGGGAGGATGGAGGTGAGGGTATAGGGGAGGGGGAGGATAGGGGAGGGGGGAGGTGAGGGTATAGGGGAGGGGGAGGATAGGGGAGGGGGGAGGTGAGGGTATAGAGGAGGGGGGAGGTTACCTTACCTTATTAGGGTAACAGGCGTGTGTATAATAAAAATGACCACACAAGCCACACAGCCAGGTCGTTTTAAATGATTTTATATCATAAAACAACATCAGTAGACATTTCAACAACTGTGCGCACAGTGAAACAATTCTGGGATGTGAATCAAAAAAAACAACGGTTCATCATGAGACCATCTGACCCTAACTCTGTCCCTAACACTGAACCATGAGGAACCCTTGAGAAACAAGGAACCCTTGACAACCCGTGACTTAAGTCACGTCCTGCGAGGTGGAGCAGTCCCATCGTAGTCCTCGTCTCGCTCCTGGTGGGTCGTCAGCTTCATCTGTTCACAACACAAACACACATTAAAAGGGTGATGTTACGTCACCAGGTGTGAGTGTGACCAGCTGTTACGTTTTAGTTGTGTTTTAGTGTCCACCTTGATGTACGCTGGATAAACTACAGTAGTAGCAGCTGATGTGACCGTAATTACCTCAAATCACAGCTTTGGCTAAAATTCACAGAATGAAAAATCTGAAGGAAAAACTAATTAACACGCTCTACGATCGTTAATTTAAAAAGATTGAATAATTAAAAAGAACCTCCAGGTGTCAAGTGTTTGGTGATGGTTACCCTCCGGTCCCCAGTCTCCGGTCCAGCCTGGTGCCCCATTCCTGGTCCAGGGAGATCTAGTTAGCTGCTGGTCCCCAGCCTCTAGTAGTCTACCCTGGTGCCCCAGGCCTGGTCTAGGGGATCTAGTTACCCTACATTATAATTAAGTGCTTTGAGTGTGAGAAGAGCTCTATACAAATCCAATGTAGTATTATTATTATTATTATATATCACCCTGGTGCCCCATACCTGGTCCAGGGGGATCTGGATACCCTCTGGTCCATAGTCTCCGGTCCAGCCTGGTACCCCATTCCTGGTCCAGGGGGATCTAGTTACCCTACATTATAATTTAGAGCGAGAAAAGCACTATACACATCCAATGTAGTAGTATTATTATTATATATCACCCTGGTGCCCCATACCTGGTCCAGGGGGATCGGGATACCCTCTGGTCCACAGCCTCCGGTCCAGCCTGGTGCCCCATTCCTGGTCCAGGGGATCTAGTTAGCTGCTGGTCCCCAGCCTCTAGTAGTCTACCCTGGTACCCCAGGCCTGGTTTAGGGGATCTAGTTACCCTACATTATAATTAAGTGCTTTGAGTGTGAGAAGAGCTCTATACAAATCCAATGTAGTATTATTATTATTATATATCACCCTGGTGCCCCATACCTGGTCCAGGGGGATCTGGATACCCTCTGGTCCATAGTCTCCGGTCCAGCCTGGTACCCCATTCCTGGTCCAGGGGGATCTAGTTACCCTACATTATAATTTAGAGCGAGAAAAGCACTATACACATCCAATGTAGTAGTATTATTATTATATATCACCCTGGTGCCCCATACCTGGTCCAGGGGGATCGGGATACCCTCTGGTCCACAGCCTCCGGTCCAGCCTGGTGCCCCATTCCTGGTCCAGGGGATCTAGTTAGCTGCTGGTCCCCAGCCTCTAGTAGTCTACCCTGGTACCCCAGGCCTGGTTTAGGGGATCTAGTTACCCTACATTATAATTTAGAGCGAGAAAAGCGCTATACAAATCCAATGTAGTATTATTATTATTATATATCACCCTGGTGCCCCATACCTGGTCCAGCGGGATCTGGTCTCCAGCCTCTGGTCTCCTATGCCTGGTCTTGGGGATCTGGTCACCTGCTGGTCCTCTGCCTCTGGTCCAGGAGATCCTGTGAAGTCAGACAGCATCTTTATAGACACGTGCACATAGCGGTCTTGAATCTAACTACCAACCCCCCCTCCCCCCCCGCAGAAGCCCCTTACCTTGAGCTGGAACGACGATGGAGATCTTGGGGTGCTTTGGTCGTCTCGTTGCAAAATACAGCCAACAGACTTACCTTGAGCAGATCTAGTAGTTTGTTGCTGTTGGTTCATGTACAAATAATTGACTATACATTTCATATTCCCCCCATTAAGCAAATAAATCCCACCCATAAACAAGGCTGACAACAGTACAAAATAACAAACTGTTCTCATGCCTTTTGTCTACTTCCTTACTACTCTCTAAAACATTGCATGCACATCGCATGAGCGTTGCCTTACTGATCAGGGTGTGATCTGAGTGACCAGAGATGCATGCTGGGATACCGTGCCATCTGACGCCTGCAGTTCTGTAGACGTTCCCCCTCAGGAGAAACCCAAGTTTTCAAAAGGCTGTCGTGACATCAGTTACATGACCTGGAACGTCCGTCAAGACCGTGACAGGGACTCCCCGAGGAGAAACGCCAAAGGGTAGGCTGTGAGGCTCCCCCTCTCGGCGACTAGAATACAACCCAGCTCTTACAGGAGAGAATCATGGAGCACATTTCAACGTTCCTCTTCATAGACCTTGAAGCCCCAGTGAGGCTTTCTTCACCTCCTCTTCTGATGAAGAGCACAACTGCAGCTCGACAGGGACGCTAGTCGGGATGTTTCCAAGATGGTTTCCGATTCAAGGGGGACCCGTCTCCCAGGTCCAACTAGCCTCGTCGTTACAATTCAGCCCGAGAAAGACTTGGATCTCAGGGCAGGAGTACAGGAGAACCAGAGGGCTAGCAGTCCGTCATGTTGAGGTTAGGCAGGGAAGCCACGTCGCAGACTGGTTCATCTTCCATCTTCAGTCAGTTGGTTGGTTTCTCATCCGATTCTGTCCATTCGGAATGCCGTTAGTCCATCATCCATTGTACCAAGTAGCCATTGTCACTTCCCATTGTTTGCATGATTCAGTCACACTGCAGTCCAAGCTGCATGACACTCAAGTCATCCTGTCCAGTGTGTAGAAGGGTCGAATTGAGATCCAGATGCTAGATCGCTCCAGGCTCTTGCTGTATTGAACACCCACTTTGTTATCCTCTTTGATTTAGGCCACAGACTTGAGTCATCCAGAAACGTCCGACCAAAAGACACTCAAGGGTGTTTCAGGTAGAGTAGCATCCTCCTATAGCTGAAATTTTTAATGTTCAGGTAATACAAGCCAAGTAGAAGTAGAAAGATTTCCCCTCACACATGTAGTGCCCAGTACCAGGTTAAAGATTGCCCCTCTCACACTTAGTACCCCATGCCAGGGCAATGATTGCCCCTCTTACATAGTGCCCCATGCCAGGGCAATGATTGCCCCTCACCTGAAATAGTGCCCCATGCCAGGTCAAAAATTGCCCGTCTCACACTTAGTGCCACATGCAAGGTTAAAGATCACCCCTCTCACACTTAGTGCCCCGTGCAAAGGCAACGATTTCCCCCCTCACACTTAGTGCCCCATGCCAGGTTAAAAATTGCCCCTCACATGACGTAGTGCCCCATGCCATGCAAAGATTGCCCTTCACACACTTAGTACCCCATGACATTGGGGTAAAAAAGATTGGACAGTACCAGGTTAAAGATCACACCTCTTTATTTTCAGTTATTAGATTGTGTATATACACAAACAATGACAATACTCAAAGGAATACAAAGCCAAACGAGAGAGGAGAGACCAGTGGAGGGTTTGTAGGTCTTTGAGAGAGGAGAGACCAGCGGAGGTTTTGACGGAGAGACCAGTGGAGGTTTTGTAGGTCTTTGAGAGAGGAGAGACCAGTGGTGGGTTTGTAGGTCTTTGAGAGGAGAGACCAGTGGTGGGTTTGTAGGTCTTTGAGAGGAGAGACCAGTGGTGGGTTTGTAGGTCTTTGAGAGAGGAGAGACCAGTGGAGGTTTTGTAGGTCTTTGAGAGAGGAGAGACCAGTGGGGGGTTTGTAGTTCTAGAGAGAGGAGAGACCAGCGGTGGTTTTGTAGGTCTTTGATAGAGGAGAGACCAGCGGTGGGTCAGACCAGTGGTGGGGGGGCTGGTGGGTCAGACCAGTGGTGGGGGGGCTGGTGGGTCAGACCAGTGGTGGGGGGGCTGGGGCTTGGGCTTCAAGGCGTATGGAGGGAAACGTTGGAACGTGCTCCGTGGTTCTCAGGTGCAGGAACCAGGTTGGGTTCTAGTTGCTGAGAGGGACAGCCCTCACATCTCGCCCCCCGGTGTGTCTCCTTGAGGAGTCCCTGTCTCCATCCTGAAGGACGTTCCAGTTCATGTAACTGACGTGACGACAGCCTCTTAAACACTCGGGTTCCCCTGAGGGGGAACGTCTACAGAACTGAAGGCCTCAAACAGCGCAGAACCCTAGCATGCATCTCTGGTCAGTCAGACCACACCCTTATCAGTAGGACAACACACACGGGATGTGATGCAATGTTGAGGAATGTAGTAGGAAAGTGGACGGGAAAAGTATCTTCTAGGGGCGAATGAGAGGCATGAGAACGGGGGGGGGGAAGAGAGAGAGAGAGAGAGAGAGAGAGAGAGAGAGAGAGAGAGAGAGAGACGGGGCAGAGACTACGAGGGGCGGGGCAGGGCCTACGAGGGGGGGGCAGGGCCTACGAGGGGGGGGGCAGGGCCTACGAGGGGCGGGGCAGGGCCTACGAGTGGCGGGGCTAAGGGGCGGGGCAGGGGCGGGGCAGGGCCTACGAGGGGCGGGGCCTGAGAACCGGTTCAAACTAAATGCTGTCAGCATTAAAGCATTAAAAGAAAATGTGACTTACAGTTGGCAGTTTCTTCTTCTTCATGGTTCGATCGTTATACTCACAGAATCAGTTTCTTCTTCTTGAGCTGTGAAGGAGAGCAACAAGATTAGTTTTACAGATAGCGCTCTGTGTGTGTGTGTGTGTGTGTGTGTGTGTGTATAAAGACGTCCCCTTCACTGATTAATATCATTATGTTGGTAGATACTGCAGTAATCAGTGTGGATTCAAAGGCGTCAGAAAAGAAAAACGTTTTTTTTGCCTCCACCACCAGCCTCTGTGTTTGATTGGTTGATTGGTTAATTGTTTGT
Organism: Micromesistius poutassou; assembly: GCF_964030765.1. Taxonomy (NCBI): domain Eukaryota; kingdom Metazoa; phylum Chordata; class Actinopteri; order Gadiformes; family Gadidae; genus Micromesistius; species Micromesistius poutassou. Next base: position 11,917 of record NW_028178652.1, on the reverse strand, counting down.
ATTCATGGGGTCCCAACAACCGTTTTAACTAAGGGTACACTAAAAAATAAATAAATCATAAATCAAAATAAAAAGGTAAAAAGAACAGTAAAAGTAAAAGAATACAAAAAATATTGTGTGTCCATTTCTGACTAAACATCACGTTGTGCATAGTTGTCAATAACAATAGAAACTGTCTAATGCTGTGTGTGTGTGTGTGTGTGTGTGTGTGTGTGTGTGTGTGTGTGTGTGTGTGTACCTTCTGATTGCCAATTGCATTGTTTTTAGCTCGTACACAACTGCTATCCAGACCGTTTTAAACAACACATCAAACATGGTTTCACTGAACCCACCGTAACACATCATCTTAAACGTGTCCTCTAACAATCAAACAGACTCACGGCGTTGCCTCTCTGGTGCTTCCCGGTGGACGCTGACTGAGTGCATTCAGACGGCGCACGTGTCTGCCATTCCTCCTCCACAGGTGAGTCTGACAGGAAGTGACGTCACCGGAAGTGGCTCCACCGGAAGTGACGTCATCGCAAAACCTCAAACGGACTAAATAACACGAATTGATACATTGGCTAATTTAAACTAAATTTATTTATTTATTTATTATTATTATTTATTATTTAAACTTAATTATGTAACTAACTTATTACTTACTAGCTTAATTATTCCACGGCTCTTGGAATAATGTGTGTGTGTGTGTGTGTGTGTGTGTGTGTGTGTGCCAACAAGTTTATATACAGTTTATATTACCACAAACACTCCAAACACTCAAGTATTGCTATAGATATCTTTTTTTTTATTCTTTTTTATTCTCATTTTCATTTAAACAGTAAACCCCCCCCCCCCCCCCCCCCCCCCCCCGGGGGGTTTACTCACAGTTGGGGACAAGGGGAACTTCAGGGAGGAGATTGCGACAGTAGCCCTCGGACTGAGAGTGTGAACCTCCTCAAAAATCTCTCACGGGGCGCAAGTGTGTGGTCGTGTAGCATAACCGCGTGAAGTTCCTCTAGTGGCCGCCAGATGGCGCCAGGGTACCGCTGGTACAGCCACAATAACTTAAAATAATAATAATACATTCGGTTTATATATTATATATTTGATGTAGCGCTCTTCCATGTACTCAAAGACGCTTTACGGAGTGAACAAAAAAAAGAATGATTAAATATAATCTAAATAATAAATAATACTAATTGAATAAGAACGTATATTAGTAGGTAAGAAGTGATAAGAAGTTCCTCTAGTCGCCGCCAGATGGCGCCAGGGTACCGCTGGGTAGAAAACAGCCACAATAACTTAAAACTTTAAATAATAATGATAATACATTCGGTTTATATATGATATATTTTATGTTGCGTATGTAGCGTTTTTCAATGTACTCAAACACGCTTTACAGAGTGAACACAATAATAATAATAATAATAATAATAATCATAATAAATAAATAATAATTGAATAAGAACGTAGTTAGAAGTAATCGCTGCCTTCTGTGAGGGAGAGAGAGAGAGGGAGAGAGAGAGAGAGAGAGAGAGAGAGAGAGAGGGGGAGGGAGGGAGGGAGAGGAGAGCAGGTTTGATTCCAGTGGTCTCGTCTCGTGGTTCTCACCAGACCAAACTGGGGCTGGGGGAGGCGGCACACCTGCTGCTCGTTGACCAATCAGTGGTCAGCAGGTTAACGGACGCTCACTCTGAGCCACAGTGTCGTCCAATCACAGGGAGAGGGTCGGGCTCACAGAGGGAACGTTGCGTCGGGAATCGAACCCGGAACCTCTGAGACACCGCAGACACTACAATGTCCCGCCCCCACTTATGACAAGAGACTACACTCTCTCTCCTTCTCTCCCGAGGGAGGGAGGGAGGGAGGGAGAGAGGGAGGGGGAGGGGGGAGGGAGAGAGAGAGGGAGGGGGGGGGGGGGAGAGGGAGGGAGAGAGGGAGGGGGAGTGTGTCTTAAGTCTTAAGTCTTAGCCTCGCCGCGCGGTGGCTAGCGGCCGTGTTTGGGTTAGCCTCGCGGCGCGGTGGCTAGCGGCCGTGTTTGGGTTAGCCTCGCCGCACGGTGGCTAGTGGCCGTGTTTGGGTTAGCCTCACGGTGGCTAGTGGCCGTGTTTGGGTTAGCCTCACGGTAGCTAGCGGCCGTGTTTGGGTTAGCCTCGCCGCGCGGTGGCTAGCGGCCGTGTTAGGGTTAGCCTCGCGGCGCGGTGACTAGCAGCCGTGTTTGGGTTAGCCTCGCGGCTCGGTGGCTAGTGGCCGTGTTTGGGTTAGCCTCGCGGCGCGGTGGCTAGCGGCCGTGTTTGGGTTAGCTTCGCTGCGCGGTGGCTAGCAGCCGTGTCTGGGTTAGCCTTGCGGTGGCTAGCGGCTGTTTTTGGGTTAGCCTTGCAACACGGTGGCTAGCAGCCGTGTTCAAGTTAGCCTCACGGCGCGGTGGCTAGCGGCCGTGTTTGGGTTAGCTTTGCGATGCGGTGGCTAACAGCCGTGTTTGGGTTAGCCTCGTGGTGGCTAGCGGCCGTGTTTGGGTTAGCTTTGCGATGCGGTGGCTAACAGCCGTGTTTGGGTTAGCCTCGTGGTGGCTAATGGCCATGTTTGGGTTAGCCTCGCGGTGCGGTGGCTAGCGACCGTGTTTGGGTTAGCCTCGCGGTGGCTAGCGGCCGTGTTTGGGTTAGCCTTGCAACACGGTGGCTAGCGGCCGTGTTTGGGTTAGCCTCGCGGTGCGGTGGCTAGCGGCCGTGTTTGTGTTAGCCTCACGGCGCGGTGGCTAGCGGCTGTGTTTGGGTTAGCCTCGCGGTGCGGTGGCTAGCGGCCGTGTTTGGGTTAGCCTCGCGGCGTGGTGGCTGGCGGCCGTGTTTGGGTTAGCCTCGCGGCGTGGTGGCTAGCGGCCGTGTTTGGGTTAGCTTTGTGGTAGCTAGCGGACGTGTTTGGGTTAGCCTCATTGGCGCGGTGGCTAGCGGACGTGTTTGGGTTAGCCTCGCGGCGCGGTGGCAAGCGACCGTGTTTGGGTTAGCCTCGCGGTGCGGTGGCTAGCGGCTGTGTTTGGGTTAGCCTTGCAACACGGTGGCTAGCGGCCGTGTTTGGGTTAGCCTCGCGGCGTGGTGGCTGGCGGCCGTGTTTGGGTTAGCCTCGCGGTGCGGTGGCTAGCGACCGTGTTTGGGTTAGCCTCGCGGTGCGGTGGCTAGCGGCCGTGTTTGGGTTAGCCTTGCAACACGGTGGCTAGCGGCCGTGTTTGTGTTAGCCTCGCGGTGCGGTGGCTAGCGGCCGTGTTTGGGTTAGCCTTGCAACACGGTGGCTAGCGGCCGTGTTTGGGTTAGCCTCGCGGCGTGGTGGCTGGCGGCCGTGTTTGGGTTAGCTTTGTGGTAGCTAGCGGACGTGTTTGGGTTAGCCTCATTGGCGAGGTGGCTAGCGGCTGTGTTTGGGTTAGCCTTGCAACACGGTGGCTAGCGGCCGTGTTTGGGTTAGCCTCGCGGCGTGGTGGCTGGCGGCCGTGTTTGGGTTAGCCTCGCGGCGCGGTGGCAAGCGGCCGTGTTTGGGTTAGCCTCGCGGTGCGGTGGATAGCGACCGTGTTTGGGTTAGCCTCGCGGTGCGGTGGCTAGCGGCCGTGTTTGGGTTAGCCTTGCAACACGGTGGCTAGAGGCCGTGTTTGGGTTAGCCTCGCGGCGTGGTGGCTGGCGGCCGTGTTTGGGTTAGCCTCACTGTGTTTGTGTTAGCCTCACGGCGCGGTGGCTAGCGACCGTGTTTGGGTTAGCCTCGCGGTGCGGTGGCTAGCGGCCGTGTTTGGGTTAGCCTTGCAACACGGTGGCTAGCGGCCGTGTTTGGGTTAGCCTCGCGGCGTGGTGGCTGGCGGCCGTGTTTGGGTTAGCTTTGTGGTAGCTAGCGGACGTGTTTGGGTTAGCCTCATTGGCGAGGTGGCTAGCGGCTGTGTTTGGGTTAGCCTTGCAACACGGTGGCTAGCGGCCGTGTTTGGGTTAGCCTCGCGGCGTGGTGGCTGGCGGCCGTGTTTGGGTTAGCCTCGCGGCGTGGTGGCTAGAGGCTGTGTTCGGGTTAGCCTCGCGGCGTGGTGGCTAGCGGCCGTGTTTGGGTTAGCTTTGTGGTAGCTAGCGGACGTGTTTGGGTTAGCCTCATTGGCGCGGTGGCTAGCGGACGTGTTTGGGTTAGCCTCGCGGCGCGGTGGCAAGCGGCCGTGTTTGGGTTAGCCTCGCGGTGCGGTGGCTAGCGACCGTGTTTGGGTTAGCCTCGCGGCGCAGTGGCAAGCGGCCGTGTTTGGGTTAGCCTCGCGGAGCGGTGGCTAGCGGCCGTGTTTGGGTTAGCTTCGCTGCGCGGTGGCTAGCGGCCGTGTTTGTGTTAGCCTCACGGCACGGTGGCTAGCGACCGTGTTTGGGTTAGCCTCGCGGTGCGGTGGCTAGCGGCCGTGTTTGTGTTAGCCTCACGGCTCGGTGGCTAGCGACCGTGTTTGGGTTAGCCTCGCGGTGCGGTGGCTAGCGGCTGTGTTTGGGTTAGCCTTGCAACACGGTGGCTAGCGGCCGTGTTTGGGTTAGCCTCGCGGCGTGGTGGCTGGCGGCCGTGTTTGGGTTAGCTTTGTGGTAGCTAGCGGACGTGTTTGGGTTAGCCTCATTGGCGCGGTGGCTAGCGGACGTGTTTGGGTTAGCCTCGCGGCGCGGTGGCAAGCGACCGTGTTTGGGTTAGCCTCACGGTGCGGTGGCTAGCGGCTGTGTTTGGGGCCTTGCAACACGGTGGCTAGCGGCCGTGTTTGGGTTAGCCTCGCGGCGTGGTGGCTGGCGGCCGTGTTTGGGTTAGCCTCGCGGCGTGGTGGCAAGCGGCCGTGTTTGGGTTAGCCTCGCGGTGCGGTGGCTAGCGACCGTGTTTGGGTTAGCCTCGCGGTGCGGTGGCTAGCGGCCGTGTTTGGGTTAGCCTTGCAACACGGTGGCTAGCGGCCGTGTTTGTGTTAGCCTCGCGGTGCGGTGGCTAGCGGCCGTGTTTGGGTTAGCCTTGCAACACGGTGGCTAGCGGCCGTGTTTGGGTTAGCCTCGCGGTGCGGTGGCTAGCGGCCGTGTTTGTGTTAGCCTCCCGGCGCGGTGGCTAGCGACCGTGTTTGGGTTAGCCTCGCGGTGCGGTGGCTAGCGGCTGTGTTTGGGTTAGCCTTGCAACACGGTGGCTAGCGGCCGTGTTTGGGTTAGCCTCGCGGCGTGGTGGCTGGCGGCCGAGTTTGGGTTAGCCTCGCGGTGCAGTGGCTAGCGGCTGTGTTTGGGTTAGCCTTGCAACACGGTGGCTAGCGGCCGTGTTTGGGTTAGCCTCGCGGCGTGGTGGCTGGCGGCCGTGTTTGGGTTAGCCTCGCGGCGTGGTGGCTAGCGGCCGTGTTTGGGTTAGCTTTGTGGTAGCTAGCGGACGTGTTTGGGTTAGCCTCATTGGCGAGGTGGCTAGCGGCTGTGTTTGGGTTAGCCTTGCAACACGGTGGCTAGCGGCCGTGTTTGGGTTAGCCTCGCGGCGTGGTGGCTGGCGGCCGTGTTTGGGTTAGCCTCGCGGCGCGGTGGCAAGCGGCCGTGTTTGGGTTAGCCTCGCGGTGCGGTGGATAGCGACCGTGTTTGGGTTAGCCTCGCGGTGCGGTGGCTAGCGGCCGTGTTTGGGTTAGCCTTGCAACACGGTGGCTAGCGGCCGTGTTTGGGTTAGCCTCGCGGCGTGGTGGCTGGCGGCCGTGTTTGGGTTAGCCTCACTGTGTTTGTGTTAGCCTCACGGCGCGGTGGCTAGTGACCGTGTTTGGGTTAGCCTCGCGGCGCGGTGGCAAGCGGCCGTGTTTGGGTTAGCCTCGCGGTGCGGTGGCTAGCGACCGTGTTTGGGTTAGCCTCGCGGTGCGGTGGCTAGCGGCCGTGTTTGGGTTAGCCTTGCAACACGGTGGCTAGCGGCCGTGTTTGGGTTAGCCTCGCGGCGTGGTGGCTGGCGGCCGTGTTTGGGTTAGCCTCACTGTGTTTGTGTTAGCCTCACGGCGCGGTGGCTAGTGACCGTGTTTGGGTTAGCCTCACGGCGCGGTAGCTAGTGGCCGTGTTTGGGTTAGCCTCGCGGCGCGGTGGCTAGCAGCCGTGTTTGGGTTAGCATCACGGTGGCTAGCAGCCGTGTTTGGGTTAGCATCACAGTGGCTAACCCAAAGTGTGGAACCGTGTTTGTGACACAATATGTCTATCACAATGTGTGATAGACATGACTAGAATAGACATAGATAGAATGTATGTCTATCTAAATGTCTATCACAATACGATAATTTATTGTATTGCCCAGGCCTACTACAGACACAGAAACGGCACGTTTGTGGAGAGCTCATTGTGGGACTGGCTCTCAGTGGCTGTAATTCTGCACCAAGGCTGAATTTCGGGAATGAGTCTTCAAATACTGCATTAGGGGCCACTAACACTGATATAAAAGCACCCATAAAGTAGCATGAGACCTTTAGTGCCCCACTTGTGCTTCACTCAAAAAGAATACAACAGTGTAATATGACTACATGATTAATATGACTGCATGATTAATATGACTACTTGATTAATATGACTGCATGATTAATATGACTACATGTTAATATGACTACATGATTAATATGACTACATGTTTAATATGACATGATTAATATGACTACATGATTAATATGACTACATGTTTAATATGACATGATTAATATGACTACATGATTAATATGACTACATGTCTAATATGACTACATGATTAATATGACAACATGTTTAATATGACTACATGTCTAATATGACTACATGATTAATATGACTACATGATTAATATGACTATGATTAATACGACTACATGATTAATGACTACATGATTAATATGACTACATGATTAATATGACTACATGTCTAATATGACTACATGATTAATATGACTACATGTCTAATATGACTACATGATTAATATGACTACATGTCTAATATGACTACATGTTTAATATGACTACATGTCTAATATGACTACATGTTTAATGACTACATGATTAATATGACTACATGTTTAATATGACTACATGATTAATATGACTACATGTTTAATATGACTACATGTTAATATGACTACATGATTAATATGACTACATGTTAATATGACTACATGATTAATATGACTACATGTTAATATGACTACATGATTAATACGACTACATGTTTAATACGACTACATGATTAATACGACTACATGATTAATATGACTACATGTTAATATGACTACATGATTAATATGACTACATGTTAATATGACTACATGTTAATATGTGTGATGTCAAGAGAAAGCGCATTTTGGTTACAAAAAGCTGAGCTGAAAGAAGGGAAGATGCAGCGAACGGACGCGTTGTGTGTCCGTGTGTCTCTGCCCATCTACAACAGTGATACGGTACGAGTTTGTCCTCAAACGACGGACTGAACAGTATTTGTACAACTGCACTTCAACAAAATAGGCCGTGGATTATGAAACCATTTGTAACAGCCCGACAGCTCGAACCACGTCCGCCCGTCTGTGTGAACAAAGGGTCGCCGGTGATGTGTCGAGCTCTACCTTCACACGGGGCTCGTTTGAACCGCGAACCAGGCGGGAGAAAGTGAACCTAGTCGTGAAGGGGACGCTACAAAGTACAGAGTAGTGCGACGGGAGTCGGCGAGAGAAACACACATTCCCTTCAACTGCTCTCTAGTCTGAACCCAACATGAATTAAACAAACCCGACACGACCAGCGGGGGACGTTAGGGGGAACCAAACACATAACCGACACGGAGCGTTCAGAGCGGAGGGCGGACTGGTTCAGACCGCGGTGGGAACCAGCAGAGGTCCGCTGGGAGCTCACCCCCGACTCGCTCGTCCGTCCTCACTGGGTCGCGGCGTCGGCCGCCTGGAATGCACGGAGTCGATTGGCTGAGGGGCATCACGTGGGAGGGCTTAACGCGCATGCCGATTGGTCGGTGCGTTTCCCGACCGTCACCGTAAAAACGGGAGAAGCTGCGGGCGGCTCAGAGAGACGCGCCCCGGCAGGGTTCACATCATAACCCGCTGTAGGTCCGGGTCCGTACGGGGTCACACCGCGGGGAGAGAGGCGCGGAGGTTGTGTTGTTTTACTCACCTTGTTGCTGTCGGTCAGACTGTGTGTGTCCCAAAACGTGTTGTGTTGTTCTCCTGAGGGAGAGAACTGCTTCCTCCTCGTCGGGTTTCTGTGATCCTTAAGTTTCGTTTTCCTGAACAACAACACGTCCTCTCCTGGCCCCGCCCCCACGGACACACACTGTGTGTGTGTGTGTGTGTGTGTGTGTGTGTGTGTGTGTGTGTGTGTGTGTGTGTGTGTGTGTGTGTGTGTGAGAGTGTGAGTGTGCGAGAGAGAGAGAGAGAGAGAGAGAGAACGAGACAGAGAGAGAGACAATGAGACAGAGAGAGAGAGACACACAGAGACAAAGACAGAGAAAGACACCAAGAGAGACACAGACAGACAGACAGACAGACAGACAGACAGAGAGATAGAGATTCAACCAGTTGTAACAGAGAGAGATAGAGAGATAGAGACAAACACACAGACAGAGAGAGAGAGAGAGAGAGAGAGAGAGAGAGAGAGAGAGAGAGAGAGAGAGAGACAGACACACACACACAGACAGACAGACAGAGAAAGAGAGAGAGAGAGACAACGAGACAGACAGACAGAGAGAGAGAGAGAGACACACAGAGACAACGATAGAGAGAGACACCAAGAGAGAGAGACACACACAGACAGAGAGATGGTGAGAGAGAGGGAGAGAGAGACAACGAGACAGACAGACAGACAGACACAGAGAGACAAAGAGAGAGAGAGAGAGAGAGAGAGACAGACAGAAGGAGAGAGAGAGAGAAAGCAAGAGAGAGAGAGAAAGACAGACAGAGAGAGACAGACGGACAGAGAGAGAGACAGACAGACAGACAGAGAGAGAGATAGAGATTCAACCAGTTGTAACAGAGTGAAGCATTTGAGTCTGCAGCAGTCAGAGCGGAGAGGGAGGGAGGGGGGAGAGAGAGAACTAGAGAGAGGGAGGGAGGGGGAGAGAGAGAACTAGAGAGAGGGAGGGAGGGGGGAGAGAGAGAACTAGAGAGAGGGAGGGAGGGGGGAGAGAGAGAACGAGAGAGAGGGAGGGAGGGGGGAGAGAGAGAACGAGAGAGAGGGAGGGAGGGGGAAAAGTGTGTAGTTCAAAACGTGACACAGCTTTTACTTCTCCGCCACCTACAGTTTGTTATGTACGGTCATTCAAAAACCCAAACATGTTATCTCCCAAAGACATTTGACCGAGGGAACCGGAGCCTCGGAGGCGGGGCTTATTCTTCAGAGGTCTATTGGTTTATTATAATGATGTCATCTTGTGAAATGTGTCTGCGTAACGCTTAATTAATGATACTGTTCACTATAGAGGAATACAACGTTAGTTAATGTTTGAATCTGTT
>NW_028178653.1:5000-17122 GCF_964030765.1 Micromesistius poutassou | reverse complement strand
TTCAGGTCGACTTTCAACAGGGTTGAGGGTTCGAACCCTGAGCCTTTCGGCTGGGAGTCAAACACCCTAACTAGTGGACAACGTTGGATTCCAGCGTCGCTATCAACGTCAAGCTAACAAGCTAACCAAAATCGGAGATCTGCTGTTGTTCGTCCATCAAGAAATATGGCAGACTTTTTAAATGTCAATGAGCAGAAAATAATGTGAATATTGGGGGCATAATGGCGTAATCTTTGAGGCAGGCTCCCTGCCAATGTCTTACTGTACAGAAAGAGCGAGAGAGCGAGAGAGGCAAAACTGCGAGAGATAAAAACCCGTTATTATTTTCCTGCAAAGAACAGAGATACGCCAAATACAGACATTATTATATCTACATAAGCCAGTCCGAAGAGAGAAGGGAGAGGAAGGAGAGTGGGAGAGAGAGAAAGAGAGAAAGAGAGAGAGGGTGGAGAGGGAGAGAGAGAAAGAGAGAGAGGGTGGAGAGAGTGAGAGAGTGAGTGAGAGTGAGAGTGAGAGAGAGAGAGAGTGGAGAGAGAGACAGAGAGAGAGAGTGGAGAGAGTGAGAGAGATAGAAAGAGAGAGAGGGTGGAGAGGGAGAGAGAGAGAGAGTGGAGAGAGTGAGAGTGAGAGAGAGAGAGAGAGAGAGGGGATGGTCAGAGGAAGCTAGCGTGTGAAGCCACACAGCTTACCCAGAAAACAGTTGAAACACACAGACAACGCTGTGTTTGAAGATGGTGGGATGTGGGGGGGGTCCTGGTGTATATGTGTGTGTTGCTGGTCTGTGTTTACATACTAAACACCCACACATGAAACAGGGTTTCCAAGGCAGTGTGTACAGCCATTAGGTTTTTATGCTAATCTGCTGTCCACCCAGTGTTGGCACACACACACACACACACACACTGTGACACACACAGACTCCACATGCACACACACATTCAGTGATACACACATTAACGCACACACACTGTGACACATGCACATGCATACAGTGACACAGTGTGTGTGTGTGTGTGTGTGTGTGCGTTAATGTGTGTGACACACGCACTCCACATGCACACACACATTCAGTGATACACACATTAACGCACACACACTGTGACACATGCACATGCATACAGTGACACACACACACACACACACACACATGTACAGTGATACACGCATAAATCACACACACACACACACACACACACACACACACACACACACACACACACACACACACGTACAGTGATGCACGCATAAATCACACAGACACACACACACACACACACACACACACACACACACACACACACACACATGCATACAGTGACACACACACACACACACACACACACAACCAGTGAAACACACGCACACACCTACAGTGACTGAGGTGGGTAGGAGGTGGGGAGAAGGAGGTTAAGAGAGGGAGGGGAGGTAGAGTTGGAGAAGGGGTGTGGCTTAGGAGGTGAGAGGAGGGAGAGGAGGAGGAGATAGAGAGAAGATGGGGGGGGGGGTGTAAATGTGACACTAGGAAAGCAGATATGAATCAGGCGCAGGGCTAAAGCTAGTCTGTGTTACGGGATCGATCGCTATGCTAAGAGTATAAATACTGAGGGATGGATGTCAGCCGATACCTGACTACTTACGGTCAGCTACGAGAGCTGATACGATACCCTGCAGTACCGGAACAATAAATATCAACCACACAGCAACCAAACATCAACCAAACTTCAACAAAATACGAACCGTACAAAAAGCTGGAAAGAGAAGTGCAATCATTATACGCTGTCATTATACGTATTTGACATTTAATTAATGCTTGCCTTAATCTGATCCCTTAATCATCCTAACCTAATAGCAGCGCTGATGGTATTAGCAGCAGCAGTCGTGCTGATATTGTTGGCCGGGGTGACATGCCACGCTAAGTGCTTGTTTATAGCATGATGCTGTAGGCAGCTTAGAGTAGGTGACCCTCTGAGCTAATTATGCTAACGTGTTTCTGCCGGGGGCGTGTATAACCACGCGTACATAACACGCTCCTCTGGCATGTTCCGCACACAACTCATAAACGCCAATAAGGGAACACAACAAGGAAAGATAAATACGCCCGCCAGACTTGGAAAATGCTTTCCCTACGGTCCAATGGTCTGACACACACAGCGCCATCGCTGGTGGAGGGAAAGAGGAGGAGCAGAGAAGCACCCAGAAGTAAGCAACATGTAGTACTTTGCCAGCATTAGTGCTAGCCCGCCCGTCACTGACTGGTATCGGTATCACCGACTCAAACCTGGTTCAAAAACCCTCCGATGTATTAAGAGGTTGTATTAGAAGTTGCAGTGAACACCCCCCACACACAGCTAAAGGCCACCCCTAGACCAGTTCTGAGCGACACAAGGCCTGATTGTGTGGAGCAACATGGACACCATGCAGAGATGAGCGGGGATGCAGAGCGTTGAGACTAACAAGGGGAACCTTGAAGCCGGGGCTGTTTTCTAATACAAGCAGCACCGCTTCACATGCATGCGGAGAAAAATTGCGGTCTGCGACGTCAACACTGTTTCCACAAAAACAGTTAATTCCGGGAAAGGTTGGACCATTGCTGTGATCGATCGGACTCAAGCAGAGATATACAGACTGAAGTAACAAACACAGATAAACAGCCTAAAGCAACGCTCAAACACAGACATACAGAATAAAGCCACACTAAGACACAGAATACAGATAAAAGTAACACTCAAAAACAGATAAACAGAGTAAGGCACTTAAAATACAGGTTAACAAACTAAAGCAACTCTTAAAAACAGGTATACAGCGTAAAGAAACAAACACTGATATAGAGAAAAAAGCAACAAAAAAAAAAGCAAGACTTTTTAAACACAGAAAAACATATTTAAGCAACACTCAAACACAGATATACAGACAAAGGCAACACTTAAACAAAGGTCAACAAACTAAAGCAACACTCAAACACAGATAAAAAGATTTAAGCAACAAACACATAAAAACATACTAAAGCAACATACACCCATATTTAGACTAAAGCAACACGAATAATAAAAAGCGACACTCAACCACAGATAAACAGACTAGGGCAAGGCTTAAACCAGATACACAGACTAAAGCGATGCTTGAACACAGATAAATAGATTATACCAACAGTACAACAATGATACTACAATGATATAGAAACTAAAGAAACACTTGACACACAGATACACAACTAACAGACACACATGACTGCTACTGACCTTGAAACTCCAGTAGTTTGGTTGTTGCTAAGGGAGGAACGACAGAGCACAGAAGAATGAGGAGAGAGAGAGAGAGAGAGAGAGAGAGAGAGAGAGAGAGAGAGAGAGAGAGAGCGAGAGAGAGAGAGAGAGGGAGAGGTGTTAAGACATTTTCCCAGCATTCCGTTGCACATCCATCTCACTGTAACAGGTGAGGAGGGGGGAAGACAGGGTGAGGGCAGGAGCAGGAGGAGGAGAGGGGAGGGGAAGGAGTGAGGGGGAGAGGAGCAAGAGGGCAGGTTTGAGTAGGGGGTAGAGGGAGGGAGGGGGGGGAGGAAGCGAGGGGAGCAGGGGGGAGGAGGGAGATGGGCGGAGGAGGAGCGGAGCAGAAGGAGTGAGTGGGAGACGTCAAGCTGTATGAATCATTAAATAATATTATGCAAATATTATTATTTTATTGCCTTAAAAGGTTGTCAGTTTTACAGCTCCAGTAACAAAACAACACTTTCCCATTAATACCTCCTGAAACAACAAACATATGAACAAACGACATTGTGGACATGTTGAATGACTACATTTGTAAATCAATCAACCAGTAAAGTGTCGGAATAGTATATGTATTAAATAAATAAATAAATAAAATAAATAACTTCATGGTCATATTGTGCTACACTGTGACATGCATATTATGTTGGTGATAGCCAGAGGCTCCTATCTCTGGCTAACAGGCTATTAATTGCTTGTAATTGCTTTCCTGTTAATAAACCAATTAATCAAATGTTTACAGTGAGCTGACGAGGCCCAACTCCCAGGAAACATTGCGATTCAAGTCCTCTCTCTCTCTCTCTCTCTCTCTCTCTCTCTCTCTCTCTCTCTCTCTCTCTCTCTCTCTCTCTCTCTCTCTCTCTCTCTCTCTCTCTCTCTCTCTCTCTCTTACACACACAAAAGTAAAATAAGTTCTAGAAATCCCTCCCTCCCTCTTTCTCCCGTCCTCCCCCTCTCTCTTTCTCTGACACCAGTTTAATGGTTTCCCCGGCAAGGGATTACATAAATGTTCAGACACTGGATAAACTAGCTTGACATGTGGACTCCATCTGGGTGGCAGCCAGATAGTTAGCTAGCTAGCTGTCATGCTCTTATCCAGCCAATCATGGTCAATCTAGGATTGATCCTCGCCATCAAGCAGCTAACGGACTAACTGCTATGCTATGAAGCAACTAATTGCCCTATGGAGAATCTTGCAATGCTTTGGAGCAGTTAATGGCACTGTGATGTGGCTAACCGGCTAAGAAGCAGCTAAAAGCTAAAGGCTGAAAGCTGCAGAAAACGAAAAAGGATTTTTTCACAAGGGCCTTGGAAAAAGTTTGAAGCCACTTAGATTGAATCAGCCATAGTGAAGCACTGTCAATGAATGTATGAATGCCGCTATCTGCCAAACCAGCTAGAGCGCTAGCTTTGTTAGCCAACAACACAAAACGGAAATGCACGCCATTTCTTGCTGTTTCACCAAATTCACAAGGATAATACAATCAAGCCAGGAATAATTTCAATTAACCTATCTGGGGGGGTCTGAAATGTGCTACAGGCTACAGCTGTTCTTCAACTTAATTACTGAAGTACTGAATCTAATGATGGGCTAAGTAGCCTTCACACTACCCCTGACCTCCAAGTTTGTGAGGTGTTGTCTCACATATCGTAGCGGTACTACTGAACACTATTTAGGTATTTAGCAAAAGACTTTTGACCAAAGCTACTGAAAGGGAATTGTTGTTGCTAACAGGACTATCATGCCCAATAGCTACTAGTGACCACCGCTGTCTTACAGCGGCGTGTGAGCATTACGCAGCCCTTCAAGGACCACATATCTAAGAATGACTTTTGGTTACTGTACTGTTCTGCAACTCGATTCACTACAGTCGATTCCAGTTACCATGTGGATGTGAGCAGGAGAGGAGACAGGCGCTGGGCGTGTTGAAGACCAGGGGGCTTGTGGCCGCCCTGACCCAGATACAGAGCTCAGTAGCACGGTCTGGAGAACTGGCTCTCAGCTCGGCCCAGTCCTGGGCTAAGCTAAGATTCAACTGGCCCCAGTTAGAATCAGCTAGCCTGGGTTATCCTCAGCTCCAGTTAGCCTCAGCAGGACACAGTTGGCCTCAGAGAGCTCCAGCTCTGCCTACGGGCGTCGTTTTCCTAAGCTACCCTCAGCTAGGCTTAACTAACAATGTTTAGCTAGCTTAAGCTCGGCTTTGTAAGCCTTAACTAGGCACAGACATAGTCTTGTTAAAACCAACAAGCTAAAGGGTAATTTTGTTATTATAGAAAGACAGGATTCAAGAATAACATTTACAACATTATTTTATCTTTTATAAATGTCAAAGTTCCACAGAGTGCCCGGATGTTACTCCAGCTTATTCACCATCACCTGTATATGTGTGTGTGTGTGTGTGTGTGTGTGTGTGTGTGTGTGTGTGTGTGTGTGTGTGTGTGTGTGTGACAACACATGGGTGGCACATGTGTTGTTACTATGACAACGCATTCATTATTTTATTTGCACATTTTTAATTGCTTGTTTGTTACCATGCTGAAATGACAACGTTTTTTAAGAATAGTAATCTTTGCCTTGGCATCATTAACGTGAGATTTTGTTACGCCAATAAACCACCTTGAAATTGACACAGAGAGACAGAGAGACGCACGCACTTAATAGAAAAAAAAACCTGACATACTCCTTACACTACTCATATGTATATACTGTATGTATATAGACATATACACAAACACACACAGGCCACACAGTAGGAGAGAGATTAGTTGGGAGAGGGGGAGGGAGGGAGAGAGAGAGGACAGAGGGAGGAGAGCGAGAGGGAGGGAGGGAGGGTGAGAGAGAGAAGGAGAGGAGAGAGTGATGAAGTGGGGAGAGAGAGAAAGGGGGAGAGAGGGAGACAGAGCGAGCTAGTGAGAGGAAAAGGGGACATGAGAGAGAGAGAGAGAGAAAGGGGGACATGAGAGAGAGAGAGAGAGATATGAGTGATTTGCATGTCAAGTATTTGTGCCATTCTCGCGCAATAGAAAACCAACACACGTCGTCTTCACACGTGTAAGAACACACAACACACTGCCAACACATTTGACTACACACTACACAATATTAACCCGCACGTGACGCAGCCAGGAAAATACACACTGATTCATACATGACAGTATTATATATTAATATTAGTATTACTATATATATATATATATATATATATATATATATATATATATAGAGAGAGAGAGAGAGAGAGAGAGAGAGAGAGAGAGAGAGAGAGAGAGAGAGAGAGAGAGAGAGAGAGAGAGAGAAATATTATATATAAATATATACGTCATCTTTCAGACCATAAAATACTTCACTCCATACTCCCATCACAGCATCGCACCTGGTACCTTCCCCTTCCTAATGCTGCAGCTCCAGCACACACACACACACACACACGCGCACACACACACGCACACACACACACACACACACACACACACACACACACACATGTATATATAAGGACCCAGGCATGTGCATGTGAAGAATGCATTTCTGCCAGTATTAGAAGGAGAGATGCACATCCATGCTGGTCAGATAGTTTAGCAGCGTTCCCTCATTTAGCTTCATGTCTCTCAATCTCCCTTTCCCCCCCCCCCCTCCCTCCACCTCTCCCCTCTCTCTCGCTCGCTCTCTCTCCCTCCCTGATGCCCCCCAACCCCTCTCCTCCCCTCTCTCTGTCACCCTTTCCCTTCTCTCTCACTCCCTCTCTCCCCCATTATCACGCCCCCCCCCCCCTCTGCCCCCTCTCTCCATCTCTCACACCCCCTGTCTCTCTCTCACCCCCCCCCCCTTCCATCCTCTCTCTCTCCATCTCATCCCCTCACTCTCCTCTCCAACCCCCCCCCCCCTCTCTCTCTCTCTCTCTCTCTCTCTCTCACCCTCCCTCTCTCTCTCTCTCTCTCGTTCTCTCCCGCTCTCTCCCTCCCTCCCTCCTAGCAGGATATCCTGTCACCATCGTGGCGTCTTTAGAGGAGTAAAGGATGCATGTTTTTACCGTAGCTCCTCAAGGAGTCTCCTGCCTGGTCCTTCTGGCGGCTCCCTCCTCCTCCTCCTTCTCCATGTTGTCTCTCTCTCTCTCCGCTGCAGAGCTCTGAGGATCTCCCTAGCGCGCCACGGCTACCGTAGTAACGGCTAGCGCGCCTCGGCTACCGTAGTAACGGCAGGCGACTAGCACCTCGCTCTACCCCTGAGCCCCTCCCTCCCTCCCCCCCTCCTCCCCAACGTCTATCCCTCTCACACTCTCTCTCTCTTTCTCACTATCTCACCCGCTCTCTCTCTCTCTCTCTCTGTCTCTCTCTCTCTGTCTCTCTCTCTCTGTCCTGCTTTGCTGCCAAAATGCTGCAGCTTAGATGTCTGCTCACCCCTCTGTCTCTCCCTCTCTCTCTCTCTCTCTCTGTTACTCTCTATCTGCCTCCCAGTCAAACAGTCTCTCTCCCCCTCTCTCTCTATCTCTCTGTCTCTCTCTGAACAGTATGTGCTGCTTGCTCTACCTCTGGTTAAGCCACCGCCAACTATATGATATCACTCAGTTGCCTTATATGGAAAGCCCCCGGTTTCCATAGCGACAGCGGACTCCACCTGCCTCTCCTCTCGCTCTCTCCCAGCGTAGCTTTTTTTTTGCACCTTTGGGTGCTCGCATGAAAAGGTGATGTGGTGGGCCGAGTAGGTAGTAGAGAGGAGAGGAGAGAGACATGGGCGGAAGGGAGGGAAAGATAAAGGAGGATGAGGAGGAGGAAGAGGAGGAGGAAGAGGAGGAGGAGGAAGAGGAGGCGGTGGAGGCGGAAGAGTTCCACTCACTTGGGCTCATTGATCTTTATCCTTTAAAAGCTTTCCCAGAATGCCTCTCTGCAGTCCTGCTCTTCGCTATAATCACCATCCACTTATGGAAACAATCGCTTTCCGTCAATGGCTTTCCCGTGGAAACACCACATTCTGTTCTCCAGTTTCAGTACCGAGGGTGAATCCACACTAGAATGAACGCTCATTGTGCAAGCGCTAGAGCATTCAAACATTTGCATACGTTTTTTCAACGTCAAAAGCTATGACTGCAAAAAGTCGAAAAACAACTTTGAATCTCAGATGGAAGCAACAACTTGCGATACACCCGTTTGACTAAAGGAGGTGATCGTGATCGTCCTGGACGTGCTGGACGGGGTGGAACTAGCAGGTGAGGGGGGGGGAGGGGGGGGGGGGAGGGTGGAGTAAGGGGGTGGAGCTAGCAGGTTAAGTGAGCAGCGGAGCTTGCAGGTGACTGGAAGGTGGGGTGAGCTAATCTTTTTTTCGTAGGATGGTAGGGGCAAGTACCGCCTTTTTCGCCTGTGATTGGTTGGAAGGGCTCTCCTCCGATTGGTTATTATGGCACAGGGCAGGCTGTCGGCTAGTCTACCACCAACAGAAGTAAACTGTGGTGTATTTTCTACCATTGACTGATTGCGGCTTCATTCATCTGTGGTAGCCTACTAAAAATGACCATCATGCCTTTACTTTGGTAATAATTTGGACACAATAGTTTCATGAAATAGATTATGTTAAGCAGGATGCAAGTTAGGACCAACACATCTCTCGTCCCCTCAGGGAGCCTTAATGGACTCTGTGTTGACTGTTCTGTTAATTGCACTGCCGTTATAAGCCTATTTGCTGGTTGGGAAAACTTGGAGCCTAATTGTTAGAGGTTGTCGTCAATGTTACTCCACTGCAGTGTACAATAGTCGCGTTACATTTCTCGCCGCTTTCCATACCTAGATCCCTCTGTGTAATTGTGTGACCTGCACTGCACACAGCTGGGCAAAATAGTGCCATTTTATTCAATGCATGTTGAATATGCATTGAATATGCTTCTGTACTCTTTAATAGGACACACTTATCACTGTTGGATTGAGTTTGTTTACTTCTGTTGGTGGTAGACTAGCCGACAGCCTTAACCAATCGGAGGAGAGCCCTTCTAACCAATCAGAGGCGAAAAAGGCGGTACCATCCTACGAAAAAAAGATTTGCGTGGGGTGAGGGGTGTGGAGCCAGCAGACGGAGGGTGGAGTGAAGGGGCGTATATCTATCCAGGTTAAGAGAGGGGTGGAGCTGGAGGTGGAGGGTGGGGTGAGGGGTGTGGAGCTAGCAGGTGGTGGGGTGGAGTGGTGGAGTGAGGGGAGCAGAGAAGAGTGGGGCTCTGCCTGGAGAGAGAGGGGAGGGGAGGAGAGAAGGGAGCAGAGAGGGGTGGACATAGTGGTGTTACCTGCTGTCTGGCGGGGGTGGAGAGCTGGGAGGCGGGCGCGCTGCAAGGGCTGCTGGGTACTTTGTGTTTGTCCAGGAGGCCATGGCGTTGGCGCTCCGCTTCAGCTGTGTGGGTGGAGCTCAGGGCCTCCAGACTCCGGGCGTTGCCTCGCCGGTCCAGAGACGAGCAGGAGAAGCCCCCGTTGGCGGCGTTGTCGTTGAAACGCCGGGCGCCGCGGCCGCGGTCCGCCAGCGTGTGGTACTCCCGCGGGAACTCGACATCACCGGCTGAAATCATGTGGCCCTTTCTCTTCTCTCGCCCTGTGGGGGGGGAAATTCACTGATCAATACATGATCAGGTTCACAGTCAACACGTGTTCAGGTTCAGAATCAACACATGATCAGGTTCAGTATCAATACATGATCAGGCTCAGTATCAACACATGATCAGGTTCAGTATCAACACATGATCAGGTTCAGTATCAACACATGATCAGGTTCAGTATAAATACATGATCATGCTCTGCATCAATATGATGTGTTGCTTTTATATAATCTATTTATCAAGCCTGAATGTTTATCGTGCAATGGTTGGCAACCTTCACCTTACGAGGAACACAAGATGTCACTGAAATATGTCACTTTTTCAGACTGACGGACGCAGGACCCCAGATGTGGGTGGTGGCGTGGAGACCCGTGCTATGCACACAGCGGAACTACAGAACTATTATTCAGGCATCTGAGACTATTCAGTGTGGATAAGGAAGAGGAATATTAAGCAGTCTTCAAAATGTCTCCCCTGTTCGCCTTGCTTCTTTTCTCTCTTTTTCCCTCTTTCTCCCCCTTCACTGCAGTATTTGCACACACATCGATGGAACCACACACACGCACGCACGCACCAACGCACGCACAAACGCGCGCACAAACGCGCGCACACACGCACCCCGTCCGAACAGCTGCAGAATGTGTCAACACTAACAACCGTGGTTGTCTTGGCTACCCAGGGGGGTGATGGTGCAGCCCCCCTAGTGACTGCTCTGCTTGTGATGGTGTCAGCAACATTGTTCCAGTTGTCGAGCCCGTAACCATGGCGCCCGTAACCATGACTCTGTCTAATCTGCCCAGCACCCCCTGCTGGCTGAGCCCCAGTAGCACAACAGGTTATTAAATGCACAGTTTAGTGGATCACTTTATCCAAGGCATCTTACAATTTCCTAAATACAATACTAAGTGGCAAATGAAATGGTAATGCCATGCTCTACGGGTCGAGCTTGACAGGGAATCAAACCCCTAACCCTTGCATTAATGCCTTGCTCATATAGCTTATACTATAGTATAAGGACATACATTTTCAACCTTTAGAAGATTATACAAGTAACTAATCTCCGTAACCCTACAGATCATAGCAGAGAGCAGCTTGTGGTTGAACGTCCTTTCTGCTCTCCTCTCTCCTGTGCTGTGTTGTGCCTCCTGTGTCCAGTGGAGGCGCCGTAGCGTGATTTGGTAAGCCAGCGGAGACCTGTAATCTGTGGTCCTGACAGAGAGGTGTAGTCCCTCCGCCAGTGAAGCTTCAAGACTGTGTCAGGTGCTTCTTCTACAACATGTCATGAAAGCTGTTGATACAGACAGTGGCGGAGCCAGACTTTTTTTCAAGGGGTGGCAAGGGGGTGGCCGAGGCTTTATAGGGGGGTCCATATTGAATTGCGAACGCGATTGTCGGCGGGGGGAGGGGGCGAACGCGATTGTCGACGGAGGGGGGGGGGGTCGAACGCGGTAGGGGTGGCCAATCACGTTCCAGGGGTGGCCAGTGCCACTCCGGCCACCCCTCTGGCTCCGCCACTGGATACAGACTCAGCACACCAACACACCCAGCAGCTCTAAGTGGTAGCTTGGCTGGGCGGGGGGGGGGGGGGGGGGGGGCATCGGAGGAGGTTGTGGGGTCAGCATGCGATGCCACGTCCAATAACAACCACCTGCTTTCAGGTGAGCAAAATACCCTGGAAAATATTCAGAAATTGTTCCTACAGATTAAAAACCATTTAGCGATTAACAAACACACACACACACACACACACACATTTAAAACAAACTAAATAGCCCGATTATTCATGTGCAAGTAAGTATGGAGCAGGTCAATATTATTTTGTACAGAATGACAGTTGGACTAATTTCTGTAATGCAACGGCACACACAGAAAAAAATAACCAAATTGAACGAGAGGTATCTTGGTAATAGGTACGCAATGAAGGTATCCTAAGGCGCTCTGTCCTGGAGCTGCACCAGGGCTCCACACACACACACACACACACACACACACACACACACACACACACACACACACACACACACACACACACACACACACACACACACACACACACACACACACACACACACACACACACACACACACACACACACACCATTAAATTAACCATGAAGAAGATTTGACTGGGCCCCTTAACGTGAGCAGAAACATACGGTGTGACCGGACCTGAATGAGTCCCAGGTCTGTCTGGGGTTCCTGGACTTCAATAAAAAGTGGAACTGGATTTATGACGTTGTGTGATGCATGTTTATGTGGCTGTCGTGTTTTATGATGAGGAAGGAAGGAT
>NW_028178653.1:0-2500 GCF_964030765.1 Micromesistius poutassou | reverse complement strand
TGTGTGTGTGTGTGTGTGTGTGTGTGTGTGTGTGTGTGTGTGTGTGTACACACTGTATGTATGTATGTATGCCTGTCCTGACCAGCTTGCCGTAGCCATGTGTCTTTCACCACTCTCTCCATCCCTCTGTGATTCTCTCGCCCACACACTAGTGTTTACCCATAATGCAACAGTGCACTACATCAAACCACACACCTTCCCATCATTCCCCTGCTCACAGATTGACAGATATAACAAAACATACACACACACACACATACACACACACAAACAGAGAGAGAGAGATCTAGTTAGTTAGACTTTATTGTCGCCTGGGGGAAGTTCACTTTAAACACATCACACATCACTAAACACTAACAGACAGTAACTACATATCACAATGCAAACCAACAATACACCATCAAGCAAAAATACCTGCCAGTAAAAACACATAACCTGGCAGCACACAAAGGTGACGGCAAAAACATCATAAGACTCATCGTTCCCTCAGTGAGTAAATGTGTAAGAGAGAGCGAGAGAGAGCGGAGAGAGAGAGAGAAGGCCTTGGTAATGGAGAAAAAACGCAACAACAGCAAGACACACACACCAACACAATGTGGCCACTGGAAGAATAGCTTAAAACACACACACACACACAAAAATGCATGAGATCTGTCCTCTGATTGGCTGTCCGCAGTAATGTCCTCTGATAGATGAGGGCATGAGCCAACATCTGAACACTATCACTCTGCTTCAGGGACTTTGATTGTGAGGACTACTTTAGATCAATGCCACGGATACATCTTTCAGAACATTTTATTAAAGGGATATCCTGCAACTCCCCAAGCTCCGAGAATACACGCACGCACGCACGCACGCACGCACGCACGCACGCACGCACGCACACACGCACACACACACACACACACACACACTTCTATATGGAGCTTCTTCTTTCAGGTTAAAGTTATATTAAGAGCTGTCTGTCATTACCACTCACCCAGACAAACAGAGCTACAGTGGAAGTAGAGCCGCAAATTCTACAGCGTCAAGCCTTGAGATTAAACATTAATTAGTTATTTCCGTGGCACACTTGGTTCTCTATAGTTTGCATTCCCTGGGACATCAAATATTACAATGCATTTCTGTGAACGGTTTTCCAGCTCATCTGTCTTCAGGCCCAGCGCTCTCCACATTGTGACTCTAATCACAATGTGGAGAAGATCACCCCCAACCTACCACACATTTTTTGACAGACTTATTTTGAACATATCTTCCCCGAATATGCTGGGAGGAGTCTAAGTCGAAATATCTCCCACTGAGGCAGGTTCAGTCAGCTCGTAACGGATATCCCACAGAGCCTTTCCCTTACTAATAGTTGATGGACGCCTATGGAATCCCTTAACAACAAATAAAGTCCACTAATAGCTCTTAAATCTTACCTACTGCACCTTCAAGTGATTAAAGTGTCCAGCAGCGCAGTGTTTTAATACAACCTTCATACCGAGCCTGCTGGTCCAGAAGAGCATAACTCCTGCCCCGGGTCTGACAAGACCACAGCAGCATCTCGGGCGCATGTGTTGGTGTCGTGTACCCAGCTGGGCCACCGCATGTTCGACCAGGTACCCCACAGGAGCCTGACCCACGACATGCTCAGTTACACACTGTAAGTGGCAACATCCTAGCACAGCACCACATCGGAGCAGCAGACAAGGGCCATCTGCAAGCCATATTGAATACAGGGCAACCCGTTCCACAAGAGGTCCACTCTTGGCGATCTTAAATCACTAGGCAGATGTACTGATGAGTGGTCCAGCCATGTCCCGGTCACCAAGCTGGAGCATGTCGTTAGTATTTTGCCGAGCACGACGGTGCCTAAGCTGGTTCACGTGCTCAGATGCTGACCAGGGGCATTAGCGTTTCAGCCGTATGGGGTGGGTGGGGGGGCCGGTATTGCTCTTCAGCAAAGTTTCCCGCTTCGCGCTTCTCTGCGAGCTCCTAGCTCGATGTGATCACCGGGTCAGACAAGACCACATCTTCCCACAGTTGAACCGCCTTGAAACAGACCTCTTATTCACCATACTGGGACAGCTAAGCCTCTTTGCTGTCACTGTGTGCCTGTCACTTGGAATCACCGCGCCAATGGTTTTGTTCTGGAGAATAGGCTACTTGTGCTGAGGTCATTGTAGTTCGGTGAGGTCACTGTACTTTAGTGATGTCATTATAGTTTAATTAGCCAGCTATGGTCGTGTAGATCGGCGAGGCGACTGCAGTTTTGTATTGTCACCGTGCCACCGGTGGCGGATAAATAAATGATACATCTGAAAGGGCTCTAGGCGGCTCTCTGGTTACGAGGCTTCCCCTGGTCCGAATATAACCTGAGTCACCTTGTCCTGAATCACCAGGCTTTAAACCGCCTACCCACACAGCACGTTGCTCTCCTCTGCCCTCCTCGCCTCCATCTGCTCATCCTCCTCCTTCCCCCTTGATCCCTCTCTCTCTCTCTCTCTCTCCTTCCTGT
>NW_028178654.1:0-14258 GCF_964030765.1 Micromesistius poutassou | reverse complement strand
CCGTTAGCTATGGTATCTATGCTACGACTGCAGTGACCCGAGACTTCTTCCTGCTCACACAAACCATCTCTAAAGAGATAAACATAAGATACTAAAGAGATGTGTAACATAAGATACTAAAGAGATGTGTAACATAAGATACTAAAGAGATGTGTAACATAACATACTAAAGAGATGTTTAAACATAACATACTAAAGACATGTGTAACATAAGATACTAAAGAGATGTGTAACATAACATACTAAAGAGATGTGTAAACATAAGATACTAAAGAGATGTGTAACATAACATACTAAAGAGATGTGTAACATAACATACTAAAGAGATGTGTAACATAACATACTAAACAGATGTGTAAACATAAGATACTAAAGAGATGTGTAACATAAGATACTAAAGAGATGTGTAAACATAACATACTAAAGAGATGTGTAACATAACATACTAAAGAGATGTGTAACATAACATACTAAAGAGATAAACATAACATACTAAAGAGATGTTTAAACATAACATACAAAAGAGATATGTAACATAACATACTAAGAGATGTGTAACATAACATACTAAAGAGATAAACATAACATACTAAAGAGATGTTTAAACATAACATACTAAAGAGATGTGTAACATAATATACTAAAGAGATGTGTAACATAACATACTAAAGAGATGTGTAACATAGCATACTAAAGAGATGTGTAACATAACATACTAAAGAGATGTGTAAACATAATATACTAAAGAGATAAACATAACATACTAAAGAGATGTTTAAACATAACATACTAAAGAGATGTGTAACATAACATACTAAAGAGATGTGTAACATAACATACTAAAGAGATGTGTAAACATAACATACTAAAGAGATAAACATAACATACTAAAGAGATGTGTAACATAACATACTAAAGAGGGTGAATGAGGGAGGGTGGAGGGGTGGTGAGGGGTGATGAGGGGTGATGAGGGGTGAGGGTGGTGAGGGGTGATGAGGGGTGGTGAGGGTGATGAGGGGGGGTGAGGAGTGGTGAGGGGTGATGAGGGGGGTGAGGGGTGGTGAGGGGTGATGAGGGGTGGTGAGGGGTGATGAGGGGTGGTGAGGGGTGAGGGGTGGTGAGGGAGGGTGAGGGGTGGTGAGGGGTGAGGTGATGAGGGGTGGTGAGGGGTGAGGGGTGGTGAGGGTGATGAGGGGTGGTGAGAGGGGGTGAGGGGTGATGAGGGATGAGGGGTGGTGAGGGTGAGGGGTGGTGAGGGGGGGTGAGGGGTGGTGAGGGGTGGTGAGGGGTGAGGGGTGGTGAGGGGTGATGAGGGGTGAGGGGTGGTGAGGGGTGGTGAGGAGTGATGAGGGGTGGTGAGGGATGAGGGGTGGTGAGGGGTGATGAGGGGTGGTGAGGGGTGAGGGGTGGTGAGGGGTGATGAGGGGTGAGGGGTGGTGAGGGGGGGTGAGGGGTGGTGAGGGGTGGTGAGGGGTGATGAGGGGTGAGGGGTGGTGAGGGGTGAGGGGTGGTGAGGGGGGGTGAGGGGTGGTGAGGGGTGGTGAGGGGTGAGGGGTGGTGAGGGGTGATGAGGGGTGAGGGGTGGTGAGGGGTGGTGAGGGGTGAGGGGGGGGTGAGGGGTGATGGGGGTGAGGGGGGTGAGGGGTGATGGGTGGTGAGGGGTGATGGGGGGTGAGGGGTGATGGGGGGTGAGGGGGTGATGGGGGGTGAGGGGTGGTGAGGGGTGATGGGGGGTGAGGGGGTGGTGAGGGGTGATGGGGGGTGAGGGGTGGTGAGGGGTGATGGGGTGATGGGGGGTGAGGGGGGGTGAGGGGTGATGGGGGGTGAGGGGTGATGGGTGGTGATGAGGGGTGGTGAGGGGTGGTGAGGGGTGATGAGGGGTGAGGGGTGGTGAGGGGTGGTGAGGGGTGATGAGGGGTGGTGAGGGGTGGTGAGGGGTGGTGAGGGGTGATGAGGGGTGAGGGGTGGTGAGGGGTGATGGGGGGTGAGGGGTGGTGAGGGGTGATGAGGGGTGATGAGGGGTGAGGGGTGATGAGGGGTGAGGGGTGATGAGGGGTGATGGGGGGTGATGAGGGGTGAGGGGTGAGGGGTGGTGAGGGGTGGTGAGGGGTGGTGAGGGGTGATGGGGGGTGAGGGGGGGGTGAGGGGTGATGGGGGGTGAGGGGTGGTGTGGGGTGAGGGGTGATGAGGGGTGATGGGGGGTGAGGGGTGGTGTGGGGTGATGGGGGGTGATGAGGGGTGAGGGGTGATGGGGGGTGATTACTTGCTGGCTTGGTGGTTTAGCAATAATAGAAATAATCACTTTCCTTCTGAGACAGAGGGGAGAGAGAGAGGGGAGAGAGAGAGGGGGGAGAGAGAGGGGGGAGTCACAGAAAGATGGCACATATGTATTTGTGGTCCTACAGCCCCAGGGTGTGTCCACAAAATAACAATCTCTCTCTCTCTCTCCCTCTCTCTCTCTCTCTCGCTCTCTCCTCTCTCTCTCTCTCTCTCTCTCTCTCTCTCCCTCTCTGTCTCTCTCTCTCTCTCTCTTCCTCTCTCTCTCTCTCTCTCTCTCTCTCTCTCTCTCTCTCTCTCTCTCTCCTCTCTCTCTCTCTCTCCTCTCTCTCTCCTCTCTCTCTCTCTCTCTCTCTCTCTCTCTCTCAGTGTGGATGGGGACCCTCAGTGTGAAGGGTTCTCTGAGTCGTCGTTCGCCCCCGAGGCTCCGCTCCATCGCTATAGCAACAGCCCCGTCTCAGGCCCCTACAACTCCAGCGGGCCCCTCGGAACCTACCACACACACACACTCACACACACACAGGTATGTCCCTCACACACACACACACACACACACACACACACACACACACACACACACACACACACACTCACACACACACACAGGTATGTCCCTCACACACACACACACACACACACACACACACACACACACACACAGGTATGTCCCTCACACACACACACACACACACACACACACACACACACACACACACACACACTGCTGGTCTTTCAAAGAGGGGAAGCTCATTTTTGGCCTACATCATATAAATTGTTGATTTATATATATATATATATGTAAATTGTTGATTTATATATATACATATATAACTAACCAACTAGCTGTCTTTTCCAGTGACTTGACCAGTGTCCTCTCAATGGCCAGCAGAGCTAGGCTGCTTCAACGGCCTTGGCCCATTGTGTTACGGGTGTAGGACTTGAGCCGCTTTAAACAGGAGGAGCTCCTTTCTACACCTGCAGATGTAGCATAAGTGTAGAGTAAATGTACGATGAAAATTGTCTAGCAATTTCGCCAAGCAAATTCCAAAAAATCTGCAAAATCTGCGATGGGACTGAGGACTTAAGAGAGCTCTGGCGACTTTTTATAGTTCAAAATCGCTGTCAATCAAACGGCAACTCAGTCTTTCGCAAACCCTCCAATCATCACGCAGAAGCCCAGTGTCCAGGCCAGCCCACTCCTCCATTCACCCCCAGAGACGCTGAGCGTCCGTGGGAGGGACATAATCGCAGCATTATCCAATGACCGTCGACTTTCGACGCACTAAAAAAAGCTGTTCTATGCAGCCCCATTGAAGTGGATGGACGCTGAGCCTCAACAGGCAAACGCACTGTGACGCTACGGGAGTGTATGAGAAGGACATCTAGTCAGTCGACCTGCGACCTGAACAAACTCGTCTTTGAGATGGATGTGTTCTAGCACATTTTTAGTCAATGAAATGTTAACACAACAGTATATATTTGACTTAAGCTTTCTTAAGCTGACCCCACACTACAAGATAAATGTCCCGATATCGTGGCCGATTTGCCCCTTACGAGAATCGGGGTGGCGTTCCCATGGCAGCCGAATCGGGACGAAAATCGGCCAAGATTATCCTGTCTGCCGTAGTGTTCTAAGATAGAATCTCATAAACTTAAGACCTCCCGATCTCAAAATCGGGGTTATCCGACATGTTAGATATTTTCGGCATGTTGAGTGTGTAGTCAACATAATAGCGACGCACGCACACACAAACACACACGCAAAACACACACACACACTGACCCGAAGGTGCTCCATAATGCCAAAGCGCATTCAATTCTCACTTTTCAATTTTCGTTTCCAAATATTTATTTAAAAACGTTTGGGAACCGCTGCTCTAGATCTACAATCTCTTGTCTCTCGATCTCTTGTCTCGTGCTGGATGACGTAGCCTACACGGCCGAGAATCGGATAAGATTATCCTGTAGTGTGTGGTGTTCCGTCTTGTGTTCTAATCTTATGTAGGATCGGAGAGCAAAAATCGGCTGCGATTCTCGTTAAGTGTGTGGTGTACTCCGACTCAAAAATCGCATAAGATAAAAAAAATCGTGTAGTGTGGGGCAGCCTTTAGAGAAATCGCCTCTGGCGCCAAGTCTACCTATTTTTCAGTACTCCACCGTCTGAAAGGGTGGCGAAAACGTGGAGTTACACTCGCCGTTATTCTGAATCACTTCCCGTTACTATCCCGTTTGGTATGACCAGGTCACTGATATCTTTGCAACACAAACAGCGAGGAGGATTGACTTGATCTATAAATTAAGTCCCTCAATCTTATTTGGCTTAACACCATGACCAACATTCTGAAACATCCATTAACATCCACATTTGCCTCAAGCAATGTTAGGCTTACAGCCCATGTCAATAGTTGTGACATTATGTTCTTGTTGTTCTTTTAATTGTTTGTAACTCTGACCGTTCTGTTTAATATTGTGGAAAGGATGTTAGTGAATGATTCAGAGCATGATGCATTTTAAATGGCATCACTTTTGGTCTTGTGTCTTCATTTTTCTTAAAACAATTGTAGCTGAAAATAAACATAGCCAAATTAGAACCAATAGCTTCAGTCATTGAGGGCAAAAATAGGCCCAATGATAGGCCCAGATTTTTTTATTTAGTTTTACAAATCAAGAGTAGGCCTGAGTTGACTAATTGGCTTTGCATCCTTTCCTTCTGCCCTTGTAGTCCAAGACATGCTGCCCACCAGCTTTCAAAGTACAACGCTGTCACTGGTGGATTTGTATCAATTTTATTCAATAAAATAAATAATTATCCCTCCCTGCTATTTTGTAGTTCACCAAAACACCCTGAAACAACTTGAGTCTCTGCCACCATACGCCACTAACAGTGCAAGCAGGCCAATGGCAACCAAGCGAGCAGTCCTTCCTCCCTCACTTTAAAAACCACCAGCCGCCACTGATACACACACAGACACACACACACACAGACACACACACACACACAGACACACACACACACACACAGACACACACACACTGTGGCGACCCGGTTCCCAAATGTCTATAACACTCACGGCAAACACCACACCACACTAGTGCGTGTCGGCGGTATACGCCGTCGACCACTACCCCACGGTTCCCCCTGGTGGGGAGCGGCTTGTCACAACACACACACACACACACACACACACACACACACATGCACATGTGTGCTGGGCAGCTGCCAGTCTCCTGTGTGCAGTGTGTAGTACTGTCTCCTGTGTGCAGTGTGTAGTACTGTCTCCTGTGTGCAGTGTGTAGTACTGTCTCCTGTGTGCAGTGTGTAGTACTGTCTCCTGTGTGCAGTGTGTAGTACTGTCTCCTGTGTGCAGTGTGTAGTACTGTCTCCTGTGTGCAGTGTGTAGTACTGTCTCCTGTGTGCAGTGTGTAGTACTGTCTCCTGTGTGCAGTGTGTAGTACTGTCTCCTGTGTGCAGTGTGTAGTACTGTCTCCTGTGTGCAGTGTGTAGTACTGTCTCCTGTGTGCAGCTCCCCGGGTGTGCGCTGTTGTCCGGGGGCAGTGCCCTGGTGTCGCCCCCCAGTCCGGGCAGCCTGGCCTGGGCTCAGCACAGCCGCCTGCAGCCCGCCAGCCTGGCTCTACGCAAGCAAGAGGACGAGCGCAAGGGCTGTAGGGCCCTGAGCCACAGCTATGAGCTGTCCACCGACCTGCAGGACAAGAAGGTACTACTATACTACTACTATAGTACTGCTATAGTACTGCTATAGTACTACTATAGTACTGTAGGGCCCTGAGCCACAGCTATGAGCTGTCCACCGACCTGCAGGACAAGAAGGTACTACTATAGTACTGCTATACTACTACTATAGTACTGTAGGGCCCTGAGCCACAGCTATGAGCTGTCCACCGACCTGCAGGACAAGAAGGTACTACTATACTACTACTATAGTACTGCTATAGTACTACTATAGTACTACTATAGTACTGCTATAGTACTGTAGGGCCCTGAGCCACAGCTATGAGCTGTCCACCGACCTGCAGGACAAGAAGGTACTACTACTATAGTACTGCTATAGTACTGCTATAGTACTACTATAGTACTGCTATAGTACTGCTATAGTACTGCAGAGCCCTGAGCCACAGCTATGAGCTGTCCACGGACAGCTCCACTACCACTACTACCACTACTACTAGTTACCACTAGTACTAGTGGTAACTAGTAGTAGTTCTAGTTACCACTAGTACTAGTGGTAACTAGTAGTAGTTCTAGTTACCACTAGTACTAGTGGTAACTAGTAGTAGTTCTAGTTACCACTGGTACTAGTGGTGTGACCTGTATGATCTGCTGTCCTCTTATTGGCTGCTTATGTCTCCTCCGGCCTCTGATAGGTGGAGATGCTGGAGAGGAAGTACGGAGGGTACTTCCTGTCCCGGCGGGCGGCCAGGACCATCCAGACGGCGTTCCGGCAGTACCGCATGAAGAAGAACTTCCAGAAGCTCCGGAGCTCCGCCTCCGAGAGCAGGATGACCCGACGCATTATCCTGAACAACATGAGGAGCCAGGTACACACACACACACACACACACACACACACACACACACACACACACACACTAACCCCTACCTGCTCCTTAATGACCTGTCTCTGTACTGTCTAACCCCTACCTGCTCCTTAATGACCTGTCTCTGTACTGTCTAACCCCTACCTGCTCCTTAATGACCTGTCTCTGTACTGTCTAACCCCTACCTGCTCCTTAATGACCTGTCTCTGTACTGTCTAACCCCTACCTGCTCCTAAATTAACTTTCATTGTTGTTGTTTACAGTACTCTGTTGATGAATGTCAGCCGCAGCTTGAGATAGGAGACTCCTTCTCTAAACAGGTACACACACACACACACACAAACACACACACACACACACACACACACACACACTCACTCACTCACTCACTCACTCACTCACTCACTCACTCACTCACTCACTCAGACACTAACACTCACTCAGACATTAACACTCACTCACTCACTCAGACATTAACACTCACTCACTCACTCATTCACTCATATATTGATATCTGTCCTGTTATTTGTGCTAATGCTGTAATAATAAATGTCTGATGAGAAATAATGACTGAATGTGATGATGTGATGATGATGTGATGATGATGATGATGATGATGATGTGATGATGATGTGATGATGATGATGATGTGATGATGATGATGATGATGATGATGATGATGTGATGATGATGATGATGATATGATGATGATGATGTGATGATGATGTGATGTTGATGATGATGATGATGATGATGATGATGTGATGATGATGATGATGATGTGATGGTGATGATGATGATGATGATGATGTGATGGTGATGATGATGATGATGTGATGATGATGATGTGTTGATGATGATGATGTGATGATGATGATGATGATGATGATGATGATGATGATGATGATGATGTGATGATGATGATGATGATGATGATGATGTGATGATGATGTGATGATGATGATGATGATGATGATGTGATGATGATGATGATGTGATGATGATGATGATGATGATGATGATATGATGATGATGTGATGATGATGTGATGATGATGATATGATGATGATGTGATGATGATGATGATGTGATGATGATGATGATGATGATGTGATGATGATGATGATGATGATGTGATGATGATGATGTGATGATGTGATGATGATGGTGATGATGATGATGATGATGATGATGATGATGATGTGATGATGTGATGATGATGATGATGTGATGATGATGATGATGTGATGATGATGATGATGATGATGATGATGATGATGTGATGATGATGATGATGATGTGATGATGATGATGTGATGATGTGATGATGATGGTGATGATGATGATGATGATGATGATGATGATGTGATGATGATGATGTGATGATGTGATGATGTGATGATGATGTGATGATGATGATGATGATGATGATGATGTGATGATGATGATGTGATGATGATGTGATGATGTCCTCTCCTCTCTATCAGTCGGAGGCAGAAGACTCCCAGGACGTGGGGGAGGAGGAAGAAGACGATGATGAAGATGAGGAGGAGGAGGAGTACAGAGAATGGGCCAATAGCAGCACCTCCTCGCACCGGGGGGTGGGGCGAGTGAGAGGGGGCGGGATCAGGGGCGGAGCCATGCATGAGAACAGCACGGCCACCTCCTTCAGCGACATCACCCTCTACATGGAGGAGGGGGAGGAGGAGGAGGAGGAGGAAGAGGGAGTGGCCGCCTCCAGCTGTGACACTGAGTACTGGAGCGGGGGGGAGGGAGGAGCAGAGAGGAGCGGGGAGTACAAGGGGAGGAGGGCCTCAGTGCAAGGAGGAGGAGCAGGAGGAGGAGGGAGGGGGCACCTCCCGGTCCTGACCATAGAACCGCCCAGTGACAGCTCCATGGACATGAGTGACAGGTGAGTTTGGCCAATCGGTGCCCTTGAATGTGATGCCAGCCTGCCAGTTGTCAAAGAGGCTAAAGGTCTCAATGGGACTCACTGGATAAATAAAGGTTAAATAAAAAATCTGGTGCTAATTTTGACTCTTAAGGGTTTTATCATAGATACTGTATATTTATTAATGTAAATTGGTCTCTCAAGGGAAAGTTCATAGTTCGTAGTTCGTAGTTAATAGTTCATAGTTTGTAGTTCGTAGTTCGTAGTTCATAGTTCGTAGTTTGTAGTTCGTAGTTCGTAGTTTGTAGTTTGTAGTTCGTAGTTTGTAGTTCATAGTTTGTAGTTCGTAGTTTGTTGTTTGTAGTTCGTAGTTTGTAGTTCGTAGTTTGTAGTTCGTAGTCTGTAGTTCGTAGTTTGTAGTTCGTAGTTTGTAGTTCATAGTTCGTAGTTCGTAGTTTGTAGTTCGTAGTTTGTAGTTTGTAGTCTGTAGTTCGTAGTTTGTAGTTCGTAGTATTATAAGGATTGTGTAGCATTTCCATGGTAACCACTTGACCCCTGACCCCTGTCCCCTCAGGTCGGAGCGGGGCTCCATCGGCCGCGCCGTTTACGAGACTGAGGCGTTGTCGGGCGAGCGAGGAGGAGAGGGAGAGCAGGGGGGAGTGGGGGAGAGCGGAGAGGAGGAGGAGGATGAGGAGGAGGAGGATGAGGAGGAGGAGGAGGAGACGGGGGGAGAGGGCGGGGGCAGCAGTGAGGGCGACTCCCTCCAGGGCACCATCAAACACAAACCCAGCTCCCGCTCCGTCGCCATGGCGCAGGGACAGACGCGCTGCCCCGCCCCCTCCGCGTCCTCCTCCGTTCCCATGGTGATGCCCTCCGCCCGGCCCCTCCCCTCCCACCCTCCCCACCCCCCCCACCTCCCCACCGTCCTCCACCAGCACCCCGCGCACCACCCCCACCCCTCCCCCTACGTCCACCAGCACCCCCCCCACCCCTCCCCCTACGCCCCCCACATGCACCCCTACAGCCCCCATCCCTACCACCAGCACTACCTGCTCCACCACCCCCACCCCCTCCACGGCTACCCGGACCCCCCCCTGTCCCCGCTGCCCTCCCCCGTCCCCCCCCTGTGCTCTGCCCCGCCCCCCCTGCTGGACCACGCCCCCCCGGCCCGCCCCGCCCTGCTCTGCTCCGACGGGGACAACGACAGCGTTTCCACGACGACCACCTCCAACGAGGACACCACCCTGAACAACTGCAGCTCGGGGTCGTCCTCCCGGGACAGCCTGCGGGAGCCCGCCCCCCCGCCCGGCCTCAGCCGGCTCACCTATCAGAGGGAGAGCCGCCACAGCTGGGACACGCCCACTTTCAACAACGACCTGGTGCAGCGGCGGCAGTACCGCATCGGGCTGAACCTCTTCAACAAGTAGGGGGGGGGGCACTACCGCATCGGGCTGAACCTCTTCAACAAGTAGGGGGGGGGGGCACTACCGCATCGGGCTGAACCTCTTCAACAAGTAGGGAGGGGGGCACTACCGCATCGGGCTGAACCTCTTCAACAAGTGGGGGGGGGGGGGGGGGGGGGCTCTACCGCATACCGCATCGGGCTGAACCTCTTCAACAAGTAGGGGGGGGGGGGGCTCTACCGCATACCGCATCGGGCTGAACCTCTTCAACAAGTAGGGGGGGGGGGGCACTACCGCATACCGCATCGGGCTGAACCTCTTCAACAAGTAGGGGGGGGGGGGGGGGGGCTCTACCGCATACCGCATCGGGCTGAACCTCTTCAACAAGTAGGGGGGGGGGGGGCACTACCGCATACCGCATCGGGCTGAACCTCTTCAACAAGTAGGGGGGGGGGCACTACCGCATCGGGCTGAACCTCTTCAACAAGTGGGGGGGGGGGGCACTACCGCATACCGCATCGGGCTGAACCTCTTCAACAAGTAGGGGGGGGGGGGGGGGCTCTACCGCATACCGCATCGGGCTGAACCTCTTCAACAAGTGGGGGGGGGGGGCACTACCGCATACCGCATCGGGCTGAACCTCTTCAACAAGTAGGGGGGGGGGGGGGGGCTCTACCGCATACCGCATCGGGCTGAACCTCTTCAACAAGTGGGGGGGGGGCACTACCGCATCGGGCTGAACCTCTTCAACAAGTAGGGGGGGGGGGGGGGGCTCTACCGCATACCGCATCAGGCTGAACCTCTTCAACAAGTAGGGGGGGGGGGCACTACCGCATCGGGCTGAACCTCTTCAACAAGTAGGGGGGGGGGGGGGCACTACTGCATACCGCATCGGGCTGAACCTCTTCAACAAGTAGGGGGGGGGGGGGGGGCACTAATGCATACCGCATCGGGCTGAACCTCTTCAACAAGTTGTGCGTGTGTGTTGTTTGTGTGTTGCTGTAGGCCTAAGTTGGGGACATGGGCACCAAGACCTGCACTCAACATGTAACATATACGTGTGTGTGTGTGTGTGTGTGTGTGAGCAGGAAGCCGGAGAAGGGCATCCAGTTCCTGATCGAGCGCGGCTTCGTGTCGGACTCCCCTCTGGGCGTGGCGCGCTTCACCCTGGAGAGGAAGGGCCTCAGCCGCCAGATGATAGGAGAGTTCCTCGGGAACCGCCAGCAGTTCAACAAGGACGTGCTGCAGTAAGCCTATGTCTCTCTCTCTCTCTCTCTCTCTCTCTCTCTCTCTCTCTCTGAGTGCATGCTGGGAGTCTGTGGTGAGCGTTGGTGAGTTAGTGAGTGAGTCTTTTCTAACTTTATTTCTCTTTTCCACGATGTGATTGCGATTGCGATGTGAGGGTTTAGTGTGTGTAGTGCGGGTAGTGTGTCTATAGCCATGTGAGGGTTTAGTGTGTGTAGTGCGGGTAGTGTGTCTATAGCGATGTGAGGGTTTAGTGTGTGTAGTGCGGGTAGTGTGTCTATAGCGATGTGAGGGTTTAGTGTGTGTAGTGCGGGTAGTGTGTCTATAGCGATGTGAGGGTTTAGTGTGTGTAGTGCGGGTAGTGTTTCTATAGCCATGTGAGGGTTTAGTGTGTGTAGTGTGGGTAGTGTGTCTATAGCGATGTGAGGGTTTAGTGTGTAGTGCGGGTAGTGTGTCTATAGTGCGGTGAGTTGTTGGTGGAGTTTGAGCCGTGTTTCACGGCGGGGATGGCGTCCTCGGAGACGCCTTCCCTCTCGACCCGACACGGGGTGCGGGTTCAGCCCGACCCGTCGGTGCCGGTGGAGGAGGTTCTCCTGGCTGTGGGAGACCGGGTGGGACACGCCAACCTGTCTCACGCCTCCAGGGTGAATAAAGGAGTGGTGGTGTTTGTGAAAGAGGAGCGTTGGTTGGCTGATAGCGTGGCTGATCTGTTAGCCAGCGGAGTGACTCTGAACGGGTTGTACCTACAGGTGTCCCCGCTCGCCGTACGCTTTACCCGGGTCACCGTCTCCGGTGTTTCCCCGTTCATTCCCAACGAAGCACTGGAGCAAGAGCTGCAGCGCTTCGGGAAGATGGCGAGTGGTTTTAAAATGGTGGGTTTAGGCTGTAAGAGCGACAAACTAAAACACGTCAGACGCTGGACGTGTCTTTTAGAGTCAGACATGGAGAGGGAAACTACATGGTGTCCGCCAGCTCAGGGAGTATGAAGTGCTTTGAGTGCGGGGATGTGGGGCATAGGCGGGCCGCCTGTCCGCACAGAGCCGCAGGTGGACGCACTCAGACCGCCGCGGTGGTCGGAGATGAGGCGGCGGCGGCGGCGGTGGCCGCCGCTAAAACGGCGGAGCGACGGCAGAGCGACGGCGGAGCGGGGTCGCTCCGCCGTACATATCACATTCACACAGCAATAGATTATTTAACAGTCACATTTTTCCAGTAGGTTTCCAGGAGAAAGCGTTTGACAGGGTGGATCATGGTTTTCTTTTTGGTACTTTAAGGGCTTTTGGTTTTGGTGGTGGGTTTTTGTCACTGCTGGGTTTGTTGTATACAGACGCGTGTTTCTTGGTGAAGGTGGGTGGAGGGCTGAGCTGTCCAGTCAGAGTTGGGAGGGGCATCAGACAGGGCTGTCCCATTTCTGGACAGCTCTACAGTTTAGTGATTGAACCGCTGCTTTGTCGACTTAGGTCCAGGTTGACAGGGCTGTGTTATCGGCCTATGCGGATGACATCAGTGTTTTAATCAGAAACCAGGGGGATGTAGACAACCTGACAGAAAGCCTCACACTGTACCAGAAAGCTTCTTCTGCCAAAGTAAATTGGGACTAGAGTGAAGCATTGCTAATCGGGCAGTGGACAGACAGACAGACACCAAAGCTACCAGGGGACCTGGGCTGGGGTAGACAGGGATTTAGGGTACTAGGTGTCTCTCTAGGGACTGAGGAATATGAGAGGAGGAACTGGGAGGGTGTTCTGGAGAAGGTGTGTGCCAGACTAACCAAATGGAAATGGTTGCTCCCTCAGCTCTCCTACAGGGGTCGGGTTCTCATCGCCAATAACTTGGTCGCCTCGGCCCTTTGGCACAGACTGACAGTCCTAACACCACCGAGAGGCCTGATTCATGCCATCCAGAAGGAGATTGTGTACTTTTTCTGGTCTGGGCAGCACTGGACACGGGCCTCTGTCCTGTATCTGCCGGTGCAGGAGGGTGGGCAAGGTCTGGTGGACATAAACTCTCGGGTCACAGCATTCAGACTGCAGACTGCCCAGAGGCTGCTGTACAGCCTTGGTCTACCATGGACAGACACAGCTTGTCTCCTGCTAAGGAAGGCTGGACGACTTGGATACGACAAGCAGCTGTTCCTGGTCCAGCCTCAGTCTGTGGATACAGAAACTGGACTAACATCTTTTTATCTGTCGGTGCTACAGGCCTGGCAGACACTAACAACAAAGCGGAAGACTGGGACCACACCAGGGATGTGGGTCTTTGAAGAGCCGCTCTTTGGAAATGACATCATTACCTCCCAGGTCCTGTCGTCTGCCAGCCTGAGGGTCAGACTGATAGAGGCTGGAAGAGTCAAACTGGGTCATCTGCTGAAGACGTCTGTCCCTCATCTTGCAGACATGCTCTGCATCAGGTCCACCAGAGTGCTGCTCAGGCTGGTGGAGGAGGTCTGTGCTTCCCTGCCAGTAGGCCTCAGAGCGTTCGCTGAGAATCGTACTCTATCTGACCAATGGGATGGTGAATGTGAGTACGTCTTTCCCTCCCTGGTTGTGTCTCCAGTTGTGGGACAGTGGCAGTCAGAGGAAGACGACCTGCTGAGTTTGAAGAACCCAGAGTCTACAGACTTGGAGACTCTGGGGAAGAAAGATCTTTATCTCCTCAGCGTTAAGGTCCTAAACTTACGCTCCCTGGCAGGGGTGAAGGTGTCCAGGTGGACTGAGGTCTTTGGCGTGGGATCCTCCCCGAGGGGTTGTTG
Source organism: Micromesistius poutassou (assembly GCF_964030765.1). NCBI lineage: Eukaryota > Metazoa > Chordata > Actinopteri > Gadiformes > Gadidae > Micromesistius > Micromesistius poutassou. The sequence goes on along the minus strand of NW_028178654.1, from coordinate 133 downwards.
GCGGTCCCTGTACAAACCTCCTGTCTACAAACGGACAGGAGACCTCCAGTGGAGGATTGTACACGGGCCATAGCTACGAACAGGTATCTGGTGCACATTGATCCGAACACAGGGGACGGCTGTCCCTTCTGCT
>NW_028178655.1:0-1000 GCF_964030765.1 Micromesistius poutassou | reverse complement strand
GGTGTGCAGCCTCCCCCAGCCCCAGGTTGGTTTTCAAGTCTTATGAGAACCCTTCCTCTCTCTCTCTCTCTCTCTCTCTCTCTCTCTCTCTCTTCTCTCTCTCTCTCCCTCCCCCTCTCTCTCTCCCTCCGTCCTTTAAGAAGCGGCCTGTGAAGCCCTTCAGATCTGTGGTCGAGGGCGTTCTAAACTGATTGACCTGATGGGGATGTGGTGTTTCAAGGCTGCTCGGACGGCCGTGGAGCTTCCCCCACAGAGCCGTCCCGCCAAATACAGACGTGTTGCCCTGGCTGAGAACATATTGTCAAATACATTCTAGAATTATTAATTCTATATAATAATAATTATAATTCTGTTTGACATGGAAGAAAACACAAGACTACGCACAGGCACACAGGCACACACAGACCACAGATAAGAAGACTCAGGGTGTCGCGTCCTGTAGCTGGAGACGCAGCGGTGCAAAGGAGGAAATGAAGATTGGAAGAAAAAAAGTTGGTTCATTACTATATAAGACTTATGATAAATAAAAGAGTCCTCAACAGCTCGATTATTTATTATCCTTCGTTCCAATAACTATTTCAGTCTTATTATAAAGGGTAACGGTGATAGTTTGATGATATTCTCTTGCAAAACCAAATAGCTTGTTGAATAGATCTAGTTCAGATGATCTGGTCTGTGAGCCATACAGCAGAGCCATACAGCCAAACACAGACATGTTGCCCTGGCTTGTGAATATTTTACTTTAAATAAAATGAGTACGGACTGAACTGAGAATAGTGTTGGTCTGCAAGTGCAGCTTGCACAACAGCAAAGGTGTGTGTGTGTGTGTGTGTGTCTACAACATTATATATTCTTTTGAGGCCTTGTCCCCAAACACACACAAACACCACACACACACACACACACACACACACACACACACACACACACACACATATTCAAAAATATAATAAAAACACAAAATAGAAATGTAATGAAGATAAAACTGTGTACACTGAAT
>NW_028178656.1:0-1000 GCF_964030765.1 Micromesistius poutassou | reverse complement strand
CTTATCAATTATCAACTATCACATATCAACTATCAACTATCAACTATCACCTATCAACTATCAACTATCAACTATCAACTATCACTTATCAACTATCACTTATCAACTATCAACTATCAACTATCAACTATCAACTATCACTTATCAACTATCAACTATCAACTATCAACTATCAATTATCAACTATCAACTATCAACTATCACTTATAAATTATAAACTATCAACTATCAACTATCACTTATCAATTATCAACTATCAACTATCACTTATAAACTATCAACTATCAACTATCACTTATAAACTATCAACTATCAACTATCACTTATCAACTATCACTTATCAATTATCAACTATCAACTATCAACTATCAACTATCAACTATCAATTATCAACTATCAACTATCAACTATCAACTATCAATTATCAATTATCAATTATCAATTATCAACTATCAACTATCAACTATCAACTATCAACTATCACTTATCAACTATCAACTATCAACTATCACTTATCAACTATCACTTATCAACTATCAACTATCAACTATCAACTATCAACTATCAACTATCACTTATCAACTATCAACTATCAACTATCAACTATCAACTATCAACTATCACTTATCAACTATCAACTATCAACTATCAACTATCAACTATCAACTATCACTTATCAACTATCAACTATCAACTATCACTTATCAACTATCAACTATCAACTATCAACTATCAACTATCAACTATCAACTATCAACTATCACTTATCAACTATCAACTATCAACTATCACTTATCAACTATCAACTATCAACTATCAACTATCACTTATCAACTATCAACTATCACTTATCAACTATCAACTATCAACTATCACTTATCACTTATCAATTATCAACTATCAACTATCAACTATCAACTATCACTTATCAACTATCAACTATCACTTATCACTTATCAACTCACTTATCAACTATCAACTATCAACTATCACTTATCAA
>NW_028178657.1:0-41918 GCF_964030765.1 Micromesistius poutassou | reverse complement strand
TCAGTCCCTTTCAATTCAAACGTGTAACTGAGCTTAAATAGGGTTATATATGCCATTGCGCACTATTTGGAAGTGGAGAGCATTTGTTTTGACAATAATTCACGTGTTAGGGTCAAAAACACATTGTGGGTCAAAACATGCTTTTCTCGCTCTGAAAAGCATTTTGCACGCATAAAAACTGGAAAAGTTGATAACTCAGTCCCTTTCAATGCAAACGTGTAACTGAGCTTAAATAGGGTTATTTATGCCATTGCGCACTATTTGGAAGTGGAGAGCAGTTGTTTTGACTATAATTCACGTGTTAGGGTCAAAAACACATTGTGGGTCAAAACATGCTTTTCTCGCTCTGAAAAGCATTTTGCACGCATAAAAACTGGAAAAGTTGATAACTCAGTCCCTTTCAATTCAAACGTGTAACTGAGCTTAAATAGGGTTATTTATGCCAATGCGCACTATTTGGAAGTGGAGAGCATTTGTTTTGACTATAATTCACGTGTTAGGGTCAAAAACACATTGTGGGTCAAAACATGCTTTTCTCGCTCTGAAAAGCATTTTGCACGCATAAAAACTGGAAAAGTGAATAACTCAGTCACTTTCAATGCAAACGTGTAACTGAGCTTAAATAGGGTTATTTATGCCATTGCGCACCATTTGGAAGTGAAGAGCAGTTGTTTTGAGCACAATTCACGTGTCAGGGTCAAAAACACCTTTTTGGTCAAAAAGTGATTCTCTCGCTCTGAAAAGCACTTTGCACGCATAAAAACTGGAAAAGTGAATAACTCAGTCCCTTTCAATGCAAACGTGTAACTGAGCTTAAATAGGGTTATTTATGCCATCGCGCACCATTTGGAAGTGGAGTGCAGTTGTTTTGACAATAATTCACGTGTTAGGGTCAAAAACACATTGTGGGTCAAAACATGCTTTTCTCGCTCTGAAAAGCATTTTGCACGCATAAAAACTGGAAAAGTTGATAACTCAGTCCCTTTCAATTCAAACGTGTAACTGAGCTTAAATAGGGTTATATATGCCATTGCGCACTATTTGGAAGTGGAGAGCATTTGTTTTGACAATAATTCACGTGTTAGGGTCAAAAACACATTGTGGGTCAAAACATGCTTTTCTCGCTCTGAAAAGCATTTTGCACGCATAAAAACTGGAAAAGTTGATAACTCAGTCCCTTTCAATGCAAACGTGTAACTGAGCTTAAATAGGGTTATTTATGCCATTGCGCACTATTTGGAAGTGGAGAGCAGTTGTTTTGACTATAATTCACGTGTTAGGGTCAAAAACACATTGTGGGTCAAAACATGCTTTTCTCGCTCTGAAAAGCATTTTGCACGCATAAAAACTGGAAAAGTTGATAACTCAGTCCCTTTCAATTCAAACGTGTAACTGAGCTTAAATAGGGTTATTTATGCCAATGCGCACTATTTGGAAGTGGAGAGCATTTGTTTTGACTATAATTCACGTGTTAGGGTCAAAAACACATTGTGGGTCAAAACATGCTTTTCTCGCTCTGAAAAGCATTTTGCACGCATAAAAACTGGAAAAGTGAATAACTCAGTCACTTTCAATGCAAACGTGTAACTGAGCTTAAAAAGGGTTATTTATGCCATTGCGCACCATTTGGAAGTGAAGAGCAGTTGTTTTGAGCACAATTCACGTGTCAGGGTCAAAAACACCTTTTTGGTCAAAAAGTGATTCTCTCGCTCTGAAAAGCACTTTGCACGCATAAAAACTGGAAAAGTGAATAACTCAGTCCCTTTCAATGCAAACGTGTAACTGAGCTTAAATAGGGTTATTTATGCCATCGCGCACCATTTGGAAGTGGAGAGCAGTTGTTTTGACTATAATTCACGTGTTAGGGTCAAAAACACATTGTGGGTCAAAACATGCTTTTCTCGCTCTGAAAAGCATTTTGCACGCATAAAAACTGGAAAAGTTGATAACTCAGTCCCTTTCAATTCAAACGTGTAACTGAGCTTAAATAGGGTTATTTATGCCATTGCGCACTATTTGGAAGTGGAGAGCATTTGTTTTGACTATAATTCACGTGTTAGGGTCAAAAACACATTGTGGGTCAAAACATGCTTTTCTCGCTCTGAAAAGCATTTTGCACGCATAAAAACTGGAAAAGTTGATAACTCAGTCCCTTTCAATTCAAACGTGTAACTGAGCTTAAATAGGGTTATATATGCCATTGCGCACTATTTGGAAGTGGAGAGCATTTGTTTTGACAATAATTCACGTGTTAGGGTCAAAAACACATTGTGGGTCAAAACATGCTTTTCTCGCTCTGAAAAGCATTTTGCACGCATAAAAACTGGAAAAGTTGATAACTCAGTCCCTTTCAATGCAAACGTGTAACTGAGCTTAAATAGGGTTATTTATGCCATTGCGCACTATTTGGAAGTGGAGAGCAGTTGTTTTGACTATAATTCACGTGTTAGGGTCAAAAACACATTGTGGGTCAAAACATGCTTTTCTCGCTCTGAAAAGCATTTTGCACGCATAAAAACTGGAAAAGTTGATAACTCAGTCCCTTTCAATTCAAACGTGTAACTGAGCTTAAATAGGGTTATTTATGCCAATGCGCACTATTTGGAAGTGGAGAGCATTTGTTTTGACTATAATTCACGTGTTAGGGTCAAAAACACATTGTGGGTCAAAACATGCTTTTCTCGCTCTGAAAAGCATTTTGCACGCATAAAAACTGGAAAAGTGAATAACTCAGTCACTTTCAATGCAAACGTGTAACTGAGCTTAAAAAGGGTTATTTATGCCATTGCGCACCATTTGGAAGTGAAGAGCAGTTGTTTTGAGCACAATTCACGTGTCAGGGTCAAAAACACCTTTTTGGTCAAAAAGTGATTCTCTCGCTCTGAAAAGCACTTTGCACGCATAAAAACTGGAAAAGTGAATAACTCAGTCCCTTTCAATGCAAACGTGTAACTGAGCTTAAATAGGGTTATTTATGCCATCGCGCACCATTTGGAAGTGGAGTGCAGTTGTTTTGACAATAATTCACGTGTTAGGGTCAAAAACACATTGTGGGTCAAAACATGCTTTTCTCGCTCTGAAAAGCATTTTGCACGCATAAAAACTGGAAAAGTGAATAACTCAGTCACTTTCAATGCAAACGTGTAACTGAGCTTAAATAGGGTTATTTATGCCATCGCGCACCATTTGGAAGTGGAGAGCAGTTGTTTTGACTATAATTCACGTGTTAGGGTCAAAAACACATTGTGGGTCAAAACATGCTTTTCTCGCTCTGAAAAGCATTTTGCACGCATAAAAACTGGAAAAGTTGATAACTCAGTCCCTTTCAATTCAAACGTGTAACTGAGCTTAAATAGGGTTATTTATGCCATTGCGCACTATTTGGAAGTGGAGAGCATTTGTTTTGACTATAATTCACGTGTTAGGGTCAAAAACACATTGTGGGTCAAAACATGCTTTTCTCGCTCTGAAAAGCATTTTGCACGCATAAAAACTGGAAAAGTGAATAACTCAGTCACTTTCAATGCAAACGTGTAACTGAGCTTAAATAGGGTTATTTATGCCATCGCGCACCATTTGGAAGTGGAGAGCAGTTGTTTTGACTATAATTCACGTGTTAGGGTCAAAAACACATTGTGGGTCAAAACATGCTTTTCTCGCTCTGAAAAGCATTTTGCACGCATAAAAACTGGAAAAGTTGATAACTCAGTCCCTTTCAATTCAAACGTGTAACTGAGCTTAAATAGGGTTATTTATGCCATTGCGCACTATTTGGAAGTGGAGAGCATTTGTTTTGACTATAATTCACGTGTTAGGGTCAAAAACACATTGTGGGTCAAAACATGCTTTTCTCGCTCTGAAAAGCATTTTGCACGCATAAAAACTGGAAAAGTTGATAACTCAGTCCCTTTCAATGCAAACGTGTAACTGAGCTTAAATAGGGTTATTTATGCCATTGCGCACTATTTGGAAGTGGAGAGCATTTGTTTTGACTATAATTCACGTGTTAGGGTCAAAAACACATTGTGGGTCAAAACATGCTTTTCTCGCTCTGAAAAGCACTTTGCACGCATAAAAACTGGAAAAGTGAATAACTCAGTCCCTTTCAATGCAAACGTGTAACTGAGCTTAAATAGGGTTATTTATGCCATCGCGCACCATTTGGAAGTGGAGTGCAGTTGTTTTGACAATAATTCACGTGTTAGGGTCAAAAACACATTGTGGGTCAAAACATGCTTTTCTCGCTCTGAAAAGCATTTTGCACGCATAAAAACTGGAAAAGTGAATAACTCAGTCACTTTCAATGCAAACGTGTAACTGAGCTTAAATAGGGTTATTTATGCCATCGCGCACCATTTGGAAGTGGAGAGCAGTTGTTTTGACTATAATTCACGTGTTAGGGTCAAAAACACATTGTGGGTCAAAACATGCTTTTCTCGCTCTGAAAAGCATTTTGCACGCATAAAAACTGGAAAAGTTGATAACTCAGTCCCTTTCAATTCAAACGTGTAACTGAGCTTAAATAGGGTTATATATGCCATTGCGCACTATTTGGAAGTGGAGAGCATTTGTTTTGACTATAATTCACGTGTTAGGGTCAAAAACACATTGTGGGTCAAAACATGCTTTTCTCGCTCTGAAAAGCATTTTGCACGCATAAAAACTGGAAAAGTTGATAACTCAGTCCCTTTCAATTCAAACGTGTAACTGAGCTTAAATAGGGTTATATATGCCATTGCGCACTATTTGGAAGTGGAGAGCATTTGTTTTGACAATAATTCACGTGTTAGGGTCAAAAACACATTGTGGGTCAAAACATGCTTTTCTCGCTCTGAAAAGCATTTTGCACGCATAAAAACTGGAAAAGTTGATAACTCAGTCCCTTTCAATGCAAACGTGTAACTGAGCTTAAATAGGGTTATTTATGCCATTGCGCACTATTTGGAAGTGGAGAGCAGTTGTTTTGACTATAATTCACGTGTTAGGGTCAAAAACACATTGTGGGTCAAAACATGCTTTTCTCGCTCTGAAAAGCATTTTGCACGCATAAAAACTGGAAAAGTTGATAACTCAGTCCCTTTCAATTCAAACGTGTAACTGAGCTTAAATAGGGTTATTTATGCCAATGCGCACTATTTGGAAGTGGAGAGCATTTGTTTTGACTATAATTCACGTGTTAGGGTCAAAAACACATTGTGGGTCAAAACATGCTTTTCTCGCTCTGAAAAGCATTTTGCACGCATAAAAACTGGAAAAGTGAATAACTCAGTCACTTTCAATGCAAACGTGTAACTGAGCTTAAATAGGGTTATTTATGCCATTGCGCACCATTTGGAAGTGAAGAGCAGTTGTTTTGAGCACAATTCACGTGTCAGGGTCAAAAACACCTTTTTGGTCAAAAAGTGATTCTCTCGCTCTGAAAAGCACTTTGCACGCATAAAAACTGGAAAAGTGAATAACTCAGTCCCTTTCAATGCAAACGTGTAACTGAGCTTAAATAGGGTTATTTATGCCATCGCGCACCATTTGGAAGTGGAGTGCAGTTGTTTTGACAATAATTCACGTGTTAGGGTCAAAAACACATTGTGGGTCAAAACATGCTTTTCTCGCTCTGAAAAGCATTTTGCACGCATAAAAACTGGAAAAGTTGATAACTCAGTCCCTTTCAATTCAAACGTGTAACTGAGCTTAAATAGGGTTATATATGCCATTGCGCACTATTTGGAAGTGGAGAGCATTTGTTTTGACAATAATTCACGTGTTAGGGTCAAAAACACATTGTGGGTCAAAACATGCTTTTCTCGCTCTGAAAAGCATTTTGCACGCATAAAAACTGGAAAAGTTGATAACTCAGTCCCTTTCAATGCAAACGTGTAACTGAGCTTAAATAGGGTTATTTATGCCATTGCGCACTATTTGGAAGTGGAGAGCAGTTGTTTTGACTATAATTCACGTGTTAGGGTCAAAAACACATTGTGGGTCAAAACATGCTTTTCTCGCTCTGAAAAGCATTTTGCACGCATAAAAACTGGAAAAGTTGATAACTCAGTCCCTTTCAATTCAAACGTGTAACTGAGCTTAAATAGGGTTATTTATGCCAATGCGCACTATTTGGAAGTGGAGAGCATTTGTTTTGACTATAATTCACGTGTTAGGGTCAAAAACACATTGTGGGTCAAAACATGCTTTTCTCGCTCTGAAAAGCATTTTGCACGCATAAAAACTGGAAAAGTGAATAACTCAGTCACTTTCAATGCAAACGTGTAACTGAGCTTAAAAAGGGTTATTTATGCCATTGCGCACCATTTGGAAGTGAAGAGCAGTTGTTTTGAGCACAATTCACGTGTCAGGGTCAAAAACACCTTTTTGGTCAAAAAGTGATTCTCTCGCTCTGAAAAGCACTTTGCACGCATAAAAACTGGAAAAGTGAATAACTCAGTCCCTTTCAATGCAAACGTGTAACTGAGCTTAAATAGGGTTATTTATGCCATCGCGCACCATTTGGAAGTGGAGTGCAGTTGTTTTGACAATAATTCACGTGTTAGGGTCAAAAACACATTGTGGGTCAAAACATGCTTTTCTCGCTCTGAAAAGCATTTTGCACGCATAAAAACTGGAAAAGTGAATAACTCAGTCACTTTCAATGCAAACGTGTAACTGAGCTTAAATAGGGTTATTTATGCCATCGCGCACCATTTGGAAGTGGAGAGCAGTTGTTTTGACTATAATTCACGTGTTAGGGTCAAAAACACATTGTGGGTCAAAACATGCTTTTCTCGCTCTGAAAAGCATTTTGCACGCATAAAAACTGGAAAAGTTGATAACTCAGTCCCTTTCAATTCAAACGTGTAACTGAGCTTAAATAGGGTTATTTATGCCATTGCGCACTATTTGGAAGTGGAGAGCATTTGTTTTGACTATAATTCACGTGTTAGGGTCAAAAACACATTGTGGGTCAAAACATGCTTTTCTCGCTCTGAAAAGCATTTTGCACGCATAAAAACTGGAAAAGTGAATAACTCAGTCACTTTCAATGCAAACGTGTAACTGAGCTTAAATAGGGTTATTTATGCCATCGCGCACCATTTGGAAGTGGAGAGCAGTTGTTTTGACTATAATTCACGTGTTAGGGTCAAAAACACATTGTGGGTCAAAACATGCTTTTCTCGCTCTGAAAAGCATTTTGCACGCATAAAAACTGGAAAAGTTGATAACTCAGTCCCTTTCAATTCAAACGTGTAACTGAGCTTAAATAGGGTTATTTATGCCATTGCGCACTATTTGGAAGTGGAGAGCATTTGTTTTGACTATAATTCACGTGTTAGGGTCAAAAACACATTGTGGGTCAAAACATGCTTTTCTCGCTCTGAAAAGCATTTTGCACGCATAAAAACTGGAAAAGTTGATAACTCAGTCCCTTTCAATGCAAACGTGTAACTGAGCTTAAATAGGGTTATTTATGCCATTGCGCACTATTTGGAAGTGGAGAGCATTTGTTTTGACTATAATTCACGTGTTAGGGTCAAAAACACATTGTGGGTCAAAACATGCTTTTCTCGCTCTGAAAAGCACTTTGCACGCATAAAAACTGGAAAAGTGAATAACTCAGTCCCTTTCAATGCAAACGTGTAACTGAGCTTAAATAGGGTTATTTATGCCATCGCGCACCATTTGGAAGTGGAGTGCAGTTGTTTTGACAATAATTCACGTGTTAGGGTCAAAAACACATTGTGGGTCAAAACATGCTTTTCTCGCTCTGAAAAGCATTTTGCACGCATAAAAACTGGAAAAGTGAATAACTCAGTCACTTTCAATGCAAACGTGTAACTGAGCTTAAATAGGGTTATTTATGCCATCGCGCACCATTTGGAAGTGGAGAGCAGTTGTTTTGACTATAATTCACGTGTTAGGGTCAAAAACACATTGTGGGTCAAAACATGCTTTTCTCGCTCTGAAAAGCATTTTGCACGCATAAAAACTGGAAAAGTTGATAACTCAGTCCCTTTCAATTCAAACGTGTAACTGAGCTTAAATAGGGTTATATATGCCATTGCGCACTATTTGGAAGTGGAGAGCATTTGTTTTGACTATAATTCACGTGTTAGGGTCAAAAACACATTGTGGGTCAAAACATGCTTTTCTCGCTCTGAAAAGCATTTTGCACGCATAAAAACTGGAAAAGTTGATAACTCAGTCCCTTTCAATTCAAACGTGTAACTGAGCTTAAATAGGGTTATATATGCCATTGCGCACTATTTGGAAGTGGAGAGCATTTGTTTTGACAATAATTCACGTGTTAGGGTCAAAAACACATTGTGGGTCAAAACATGCTTTTCTCGCTCTGAAAAGCATTTTGCACGCATAAAAACTGGAAAAGTTGATAACTCAGTCCCTTTCAATGCAAACGTGTAACTGAGCTTAAATAGGGTTATTTATGCCATTGCGCACTATTTGGAAGTGGAGAGCAGTTGTTTTGACTATAATTCACGTGTTAGGGTCAAAAACACATTGTGGGTCAAAACATGCTTTTCTCGCTCTGAAAAGCATTTTGCACGCATAAAAACTGGAAAAGTTGATAACTCAGTCCCTTTCAATTCAAACGTGTAACTGAGCTTAAATAGGGTTATTTATGCCAATGCGCACTATTTGGAAGTGGAGAGCATTTGTTTTGACTATAATTCACGTGTTAGGGTCAAAAACACATTGTGGGTCAAAACATGCTTTTCTCGCTCTGAAAAGCATTTTGCACGCATAAAAACTGGAAAAGTGAATAACTCAGTCACTTTCAATGCAAACGTGTAACTGAGCTTAAATAGGGTTATTTATGCCATTGCGCACCATTTGGAAGTGAAGAGCAGTTGTTTTGAGCACAATTCACGTGTCAGGGTCAAAAACACCTTTTTGGTCAAAAAGTGATTCTCTCGCTCTGAAAAGCACTTTGCACGCATAAAAACTGGAAAAGTGAATAACTCAGTCCCTTTCAATGCAAACGTGTAACTGAGCTTAAATAGGGTTATTTATGCCATCGCGCACCATTTGGAAGTGGAGTGCAGTTGTTTTGACAATAATTCACGTGTTAGGGTCAAAAACACATTGTGGGTCAAAACATGCTTTTCTCGCTCTGAAAAGCATTTTGCACGCATAAAAACTGGAAAAGTGAATAACTCAGTCACTTTCAATGCAAACGTGTAACTGAGCTTAAATAGGGTTATTTATGCCATCGCGCACCATTTGGAAGTGGAGAGCAGTTGTTTTGACTATAATTCACGTGTTAGGGTCAAAAACACATTGTGGGTCAAAACATGCTTTTCTCGCTCTGAAAAGCATTTTGCACGCATAAAAACTGGAAAAGTTGATAACTCAGTCCCTTTCAATTCAAACGTGTAACTGAGCTTAAATAGGGTTATTTATGCCATTGCGCACTATTTGGAAGTGGAGAGCATTTGTTTTGACTATAATTCACGTGTTAGGGTCAAAAACACATTGTGGGTCAAAACATGCTTTTCTCGCTCTGAAAAGCACTTTGCACGCATAAAAACTGGAAAAGTGAATAACTCAGTCCCTTTCAATGCAAACGTGTAACTGAGCTTAAATAGGGTTATTTATGCCAATGCGCACTATTTGGAAGTGGAGAGCATTTGTTTTGACTATAATTCACGTGTTAGGGTCAAAAACACATTGTGGGTCAAAACATGCTTTTCTCGCTCTGAAAAGCATTTTGCACGCATAAAAACTGGAAAAGTGAATAACTCAGTCACTTTCAATGCAAACGTGTAACTGAGCTTAAATAGGGTTATTTATGCCATCGCGCACCATTTGGAAGTGGAGAGCAGTTGTTTTGACTATAATTCACGTGTTAGGGTCAAAAACACATTGTGGGTCAAAACATGCTTTTCTCGCTCTGAAAAGCATTTTGCACGCATAAAAACTGGAAAAGTTGATAACTCAGTCCCTTTCAATTCAAACGTGTAACTGAGCTTAAATAGGGTTATTTATGCCATTGCGCACTATTTGGAAGTGGAGAGCATTTGTTTTGACTATAATTCACGTGTTAGGGTCAAAAACACATTGTGGGTCAAAACATGCTTTTCTCGCTCTGAAAAGCATTTTGCACGCATAAAAACTGGAAAAGTTGATAACTCAGTCCCTTTCAATTCAAACGTGTAACTGAGCTTAAATAGGGTTATATATGCCATTGCGCACTATTTGGAAGTGGAGAGCATTTGTTTTGACAATAATTCACGTGTTAGGGTCAAAAACACATTGTGGGTCAAAACATGCTTTTCTCGCTCTGAAAAGCATTTTGCACGCATAAAAACTGGAAAAGTTGATAACTCAGTCCCTTTCAATGCAAACGTGTAACTGAGCTTAAATAGGGTTATTTATGCCATTGCGCACTATTTGGAAGTGGAGAGCAGTTGTTTTGACTATAATTCACGTGTTAGGGTCAAAAACACATTGTGGGTCAAAACATGCTTTTCTCGCTCTGAAAAGCATTTTGCACGCATAAAAACTGGAAAAGTTGATAACTCAGTCCCTTTCAATTCAAACGTGTAACTGAGCTTAAATAGGGTTATTTATGCCAATGCGCACTATTTGGAAGTGGAGAGCATTTGTTTTGACTATAATTCACGTGTTAGGGTCAAAAACACATTGTGGGTCAAAACATGCTTTTCTCGCTCTGAAAAGCATTTTGCACGCATAAAAACTGGAAAAGTGAATAACTCAGTCACTTTCAATGCAAACGTGTAACTGAGCTTAAAAAGGGTTATTTATGCCATTGCGCACCATTTGGAAGTGAAGAGCAGTTGTTTTGAGCACAATTCACGTGTCAGGGTCAAAAACACCTTTTTGGTCAAAAAGTGATTCTCTCGCTCTGAAAAGCACTTTGCACGCATAAAAACTGGAAAAGTGAATAACTCAGTCCCTTTCAATGCAAACGTGTAACTGAGCTTAAATAGGGTTATTTATGCCATCGCGCACCATTTGGAAGTGGAGTGCAGTTGTTTTGACAATAATTCACGTGTTAGGGTCAAAAACACATTGTGGGTCAAAACATGCTTTTCTCGCTCTGAAAAGCATTTTGCACGCATAAAAACTGGAAAAGTGAATAACTCAGTCACTTTCAATGCAAACGTGTAACTGAGCTTAAATAGGGTTATTTATGCCATCGCGCACCATTTGGAAGTGGAGAGCAGTTGTTTTGACTATAATTCACGTGTTAGGGTCAAAAACACATTGTGGGTCAAAACATGCTTTTCTCGCTCTGAAAAGCATTTTGCACGCATAAAAACTGGAAAAGTTGATAACTCAGTCCCTTTCAATTCAAACGTGTAACTGAGCTTAAATAGGGTTATTTATGCCATTGCGCACTATTTGGAAGTGGAGAGCATTTGTTTTGACTATAATTCACGTGTTAGGGTCAAAAACACATTGTGGGTCAAAACATGCTTTTCTCGCTCTGAAAAGCATTTTGCACGCATAAAAACTGGAAAAGTGAATAACTCAGTCACTTTCAATGCAAACGTGTAACTGAGCTTAAATAGGGTTATTTATGCCATCGCGCACCATTTGGAAGTGGAGAGCAGTTGTTTTGACTATAATTCACGTGTTAGGGTCAAAAACACATTGTGGGTCAAAACATGCTTTTCTCGCTCTGAAAAGCATTTTGCACGCATAAAAACTGGAAAAGTTGATAACTCAGTCCCTTTCAATTCAAACGTGTAACTGAGCTTAAATAGGGTTATTTATGCCATTGCGCACTATTTGGAAGTGGAGAGCATTTGTTTTGACTATAATTCACGTGTTAGGGTCAAAAACACATTGTGGGTCAAAACATGCTTTTCTCGCTCTGAAAAGCATTTTGCACGCATAAAAACTGGAAAAGTTGATAACTCAGTCCCTTTCAATGCAAACGTGTAACTGAGCTTAAATAGGGTTATATATGCCATTGCGCACTATTTGGAAGTGGAGAGCATTTGTTTTGACAATAATTCACGTGTTAGGGTCAAAAACACATTGTGGGTCAAAACATGCTTTTCTCGCTCTGAAAAGCATTTTGCACGCATAAAAACTGGAAAAGTTGATAACTCAGTGCCTTTCAATGCAAACGTGTAACTGAGCTTAAATAGGGTTATTTATGCCATTGCGCACTATTTGGAAGTGGAGAGCAGTTGTTTTGACTATAATTCACGTGTTAGGGTCAAAAACACATTGTGGGTCAAAACATGCTTTTCTCGCTCTGAAAAGCATTTTGCACGCATAAAAACTGGAAAAGTTGATAACTCAGTCCCTTTCAATTCAAACGTGTAACTGAGCTTAAATAGGGTTATTTATGCCAATGCGCACTATTTGGAAGTGGAGAGCATTTGTTTTGACTATAATTCACGTGTTAGGGTCAAAAACACATTGTGGGTCAAAACATGCTTTTCTCGCTCTGAAAAGCATTTTGCACGCATAAAAACTGGAAAAGTGAATAACTCAGTCACTTTCAATGCAAACGTGTAACTGAGCTTAAATAGGGTTATTTATGCCATTGCGCACCATTTGGAAGTGAAGAGCAGTTGTTTTGAGCACAATTCACGTGTCAGGGTCAAAAACACCTTTTTGGTCAAAAAGTGATTCTCTCGCTCTGAAAAGCACTTTGCACGCATAAAAACTGGAAAAGTGAATAACTCAGTCCCTTTCAATGCAAACGTGTAACTGAGCTTAAATAGGGTTATTTATGCCATCGCGCACCATTTGGAAGTGGAGTGCAGTTGTTTTGACAATAATTCACGTGTTAGGGTCAAAAACACATTGTGGGTCAAAACATGCTTTTCTCGCTCTGAAAAGCATTTTGCACGCATAAAAACTGGAAAAGTGAATAACTCAGTCACTTTCAATGCAAACGTGTAACTGAGCTTAAATAGGGTTATTTATGCCATCGCGCACCATTTGGAAGTGGAGAGCAGTTGTTTTGACTATAATTCACGTGTTAGGGTCAAAAACACATTGTGGGTCAAAACATGCTTTTCTCGCTCTGAAAAGCATTTTGCACGCATAAAAACTGGAAAAGTTGATAACTCAGTCCCTTTCAATTCAAACGTGTAACTGAGCTTAAATAGGGTTATTTATGCCATTGCGCACTATTTGGAAGTGGAGAGCATTTGTTTTGACTATAATTCACGTGTTAGGGTCAAAAACACATTGTGGGTCAAAACATGCTTTTCTCGCTCTGAAAAGCATTTTGCACGCATAAAAACTGGAAAAGTTGATAACTCAGTCCCTTTCAATGCAAACGTGTAACTGAGCTTAAATAGGGTTATTTATGCCATTGCGCACTATTTGGAAGTGGAGAGCATTTGTTTTGACTATAATTCACGTGTTAGGGTCAAAAACACATTGTGGGTCAAAACATGCTTTTCTCGCTCTGAAAAGCATTTTGCACGCATAAAAACTTGAAAAGTGAATAACTCAGTCACTTTCAATGCAAACGTGTAACTGAGCTTAAATAGGGTTATTTATGCCATCGCGCACCATTTGGAAGTGGAGTGCAGTTGTTTTGACAATAATTCACGTGTTAGGGTCAAAAACACATTGTGGGTCAAAACATGCTTTTCTCGCTCTGAAAAGCATTTTGCACGCATAAAAACTGGAAAAGTTGATAACTCAGTCCCTTTCAATGCAAACGTGTAACTGAGCTTAAATAGGGTTATTTATGCCATCGCGCACCATTTGGAAGTGGAGAGCAGTTGTTTTGACTATAATTCACGTGTTAGGGTCAAAAACACATTGTGGGTCAAAACATGCTTTTCTCGCTCTGAAAAGCATTTTGCACGCATAAAAACTGGAAAAGTTGATAACTCAGTCCCTTTCAATTCAAACGTGTAACTGAGCTTAAATAGGGTTATATATGCCATTGCGCACTATTTGGAAGTGGAGAGCATTTGTTTTGACAATAATTCACGTGTTAGGGTCAAAAACACATTGTGGGTCAAAACATGCTTTTCTCGCTCTGAAAAGCATTTTGCACGCATAAAAACTGGAAAAGTTGATAACTCAGTGCCTTTCAATGCAAACGTGTAACTGAGCTTAAATAGGGTTATTTATGCCATTGCGCACTATTTGGAAGTGGAGAGCATTTGTTTTGACTATAATTCACGTGTTAGGGTCAAAAACACATTGTGGGTCAAAACATGCTTTTCTCGCTCTGAAAAGCATTTTGCACGCATAAAAACTGGAAAAGTGAATAACTCAGTCACTTTCAATGCAAACGTGTAACTGAGCTTAAATAGGGTTATTTATGCCATTGCGCACCATTTGGAAGTGAAGAGCAGTTGTTTTGAGCACAATTCACGTGTCAGGGTCAAAAACACCTTTTTGGTCAAAAAGTGATTCTCTCGCTCTGAAAAGCACTTTGCACGCATAAAAACTGGAAAAGTGAATAACTCAGTCCCTTTCAATGCAAACGTGTAACTGAGCTTAAATAGGGTTATTTATGCCATCGCGCACCATTTGGAAGTGGAGTGCAGTTGTTTTGACAATAATTCACGTGTTAGGGTCAAAAACACATTGTGGGTCAAAACATGCTTTTCTCGCTCTGAAAAGCATTTTGCACGCATAAAAACTGGAAAAGTGAATAACTCAGTCACTTTCAATGCAAACGTGTAACTGAGCTTAAATAGGGTTATTTATGCCATCGCGCACCATTTGGAAGTGGAGAGCAGTTGTTTTGACTATAATTCACGTGTTAGGGTCAAAAACACATTGTGGGTCAAAACATGCTTTTCTCGCTCTGAAAAGCATTTTGCACGCATAAAAACTGGAAAAGTTGATAACTCAGTCCCTTTCAATTCAAACGTGTAACTGAGCTTAAATAGGGTTATTTATGCCATTGCGCACTATTTGGAAGTGGAGAGCATTTGTTTTGACTATAATTCACGTGTTAGGGTCAAAAACACATTGTGGGTCAAAACATGCTTTTCTCGCTCTGAAAAGCATTTTGCACGCATAAAAACTGGAAAAGTTGATAACTCAGTCCCTTTCAATGCAAACGTGTAACTGAGCTTAAATAGGGTTATTTATGCCATTGCGCACTATTTGGAAGTGGAGAGCATTTGTTTTGACTATAATTCACGTGTTAGGGTCAAAAACACATTGTGGGTCAAAACATGCTTTTCTCGCTCTGAAAAGCACTTTGCACGCATAAAAACTGGAAAAGTGAATAACTCAGTCCCTTTCAATGCAAACGTGTAACTGAGCTTAAATAGGGTTATTTATGCCATCGCGCACCATTTGGAAGTGGAGTGCAGTTGTTTTGACAATAATTCACGTGTTAGGGTCAAAAACACATTGTGGGTCAAAACATGCTTTTCTCGCTCTGAAAAGCATTTTGCACGCATAAAAACTGGAAAAGTGAATAACTCAGTCACTTTCAATGCAAACGTGTAACTGAGCTTAAATAGGGTTATTTATGCCATCGCGCACCATTTGGAAGTGGAGAGCAGTTGTTTTGACTATAATTCACGTGTTAGGGTCAAAAACACATTGTGGGTCAAAACATGCTTTTCTCGCTCTGAAAAGCATTTTGCACGCATAAAAACTGGAAAAGTTGATAACTCAGTCCCTTTCAATTCAAACGTGTAACTGAGCTTAAATAGGGTTATTTATGCCATTGCGCACTATTTGGAAGTGGAGAGCATTTGTTTTGACTATAATTCACGTGTTAGGGTCAAAAACACATTGTGGGTCAAAACATGCTTTTCTCGCTCTGAAAAGCATTTTGCACGCATAAAAACTGGAAAAGTTGATAACTCAGTCCCTTTCAATTCAAACGTGTAACTGAGCTTAAATAGGGTTATATATGCCATTGCGCACTATTTGGAAGTGGAGAGCATTTGTTTTGACAATAATTCACGTGTTAGGGTCAAAAACACATTGTGGGTCAAAACATGCTTTTCTCGCTCTGAAAAGCATTTTGCACGCATAAAAACTGGAAAAGTTGATAACTCAGTCCCTTTCAATGCAAACGTGTAACTGAGCTTAAATAGGGTTATTTATGCCATTGCGCACTATTTGGAAGTGGAGAGCAGTTGTTTTGACTATAATTCACGTGTTAGGGTCAAAAACACATTGTGGGTCAAAACATGCTTTTCTCGCTCTGAAAAGCATTTTGCACGCATAAAAACTGGAAAAGTTGATAACTCAGTCCCTTTCAATTCAAACGTGTAACTGAGCTTAAATAGGGTTATTTATGCCAATGCGCACTATTTGGAAGTGGAGAGCATTTGTTTTGACTATAATTCACGTGTTAGGGTCAAAAACACATTGTGGGTCAAAACATGCTTTTCTCGCTCTGAAAAGCATTTTGCACGCATAAAAACTGGAAAAGTGAATAACTCAGTCACTTTCAATGCAAACGTGTAACTGAGCTTAAAAAGGGTTATTTATGCCATTGCGCACCATTTGGAAGTGAAGAGCAGTTGTTTTGAGCACAATTCACGTGTCAGGGTCAAAAACACCTTTTTGGTCAAAAAGTGATTCTCTCGCTCTGAAAAGCACTTTGCACGCATAAAAACTGGAAAAGTGAATAACTCAGTCCCTTTCAATGCAAACGTGTAACTGAGCTTAAATAGGGTTATTTATGCCATCGCGCACCATTTGGAAGTGGAGTGCAGTTGTTTTGACAATAATTCACGTGTTAGGGTCAAAAACACATTGTGGGTCAAAACATGCTTT
Organism: Micromesistius poutassou; assembly: GCF_964030765.1. NCBI lineage: Eukaryota > Metazoa > Chordata > Actinopteri > Gadiformes > Gadidae > Micromesistius > Micromesistius poutassou. The sequence goes on along the minus strand of NW_028178657.1, from coordinate 25,199 downwards.
TCTCGCTCTGAAAAGCATTTTGCACGCATAAAAACTGGAAAAGTGAATAACTCAGTCACTTTCAATGCAAACGTGTAACTGAGCTTAAATAGGGTTATTTATGCCATCGCGCACCATTTGGAAGTGGAGAGCAGTTGTTTTGACTATAATTCACGTGTTAGGGTCAAAAACACATTGTGGGTCAAAACATGCTTTTCTCGCTCTGAAAAGCATTTTGCACGCATAAAAACTGGAAAAGTTGATAACTCAGTCCCTTTCAATTCAAACGTGTAACTGAGCTTAAATAGGGTTATTTATGCCATTGCGCACTATTTGGAAGTGGAGAGCATTTGTTTTGACTATAATTCACGTGTTAGGGTCAAAAACACATTGTGGGTCAAAACATGCTTTTCTCGCTCTGAAAAGCATTTTGCACGCATAAAAACTGGAAAAGTGAATAACTCAGTCACTTTCAATGCAAACGTGTAACTGAGCTTAAATAGGGTTATTTATGCCATCGCGCACCATTTGGAAGTGGAGAGCAGTTGTTTTGACTATAATTCACGTGTTAGGGTCAAAAACACATTGTGGGTCAAAACATGCTTTTCTCGCTCTGAAAAGCATTTTGCACGCATAAAAACTGGAAAAGTTGATAACTCAGTCCCTTTCAATTCAAACGTGTAACTGAGCTTAAATAGGGTTATTTATGCCATTGCGCACTATTTGGAAGTGGAGAGCATTTGTTTTGACTATAATTCACGTGTTAGGGTCAAAAACACATTGTGGGTCAAAACATGCTTTTCTCGCTCTGAAAAGCATTTTGCACGCATAAAAACTGGAAAAGTTGATAACTCAGTCCCTTTCAATGCAAACGTGTAACTGAGCTTAAATAGGGTTATTTATGCCATTGCGCACTATTTGGAAGTGGAGAGCATTTGTTTTGACTATAATTCACGTGTTAGGGTCAAAAACACATTGTGGGTCAAAACATGCTTTTCTCGCTCTGAAAAGCACTTTGCACGCATAAAAACTGGAAAAGTGAATAACTCAGTCCCTTTCAATGCAAACGTGTAACTGAGCTTAAATAGGGTTATTTATGCCATCGCGCACCATTTGGAAGTGGAGTGCAGTTGTTTTGACAATAATTCACGTGTTAGGGTCAAAAACACATTGTGGGTCAAAACATGCTTTTCTCGCTCTGAAAAGCATTTTGCACGCATAAAAACTGGAAAAGTGAATAACTCAGTCACTTTCAATGCAAACGTGTAACTGAGCTTAAATAGGGTTATTTATGCCATCGCGCACCATTTGGAAGTGGAGAGCAGTTGTTTTGACTATAATTCACGTGTTAGGGTCAAAAACACATTGTGGGTCAAAACATGCTTTTCTCGCTCTGAAAAGCATTTTGCACGCATAAAAACTGGAAAAGTTGATAACTCAGTCCCTTTCAATTCAAACGTGTAACTGAGCTTAAATAGGGTTATATATGCCATTGCGCACTATTTGGAAGTGGAGAGCATTTGTTTTGACTATAATTCACGTGTTAGGGTCAAAAACACATTGTGGGTCAAAACATGCTTTTCTCGCTCTGAAAAGCATTTTGCACGCATAAAAACTGGAAAAGTTGATAACTCAGTCCCTTTCAATTCAAACGTGTAACTGAGCTTAAATAGGGTTATATATGCCATTGCGCACTATTTGGAAGTGGAGAGCATTTGTTTTGACAATAATTCACGTGTTAGGGTCAAAAACACATTGTGGGTCAAAACATGCTTTTCTCGCTCTGAAAAGCATTTTGCACGCATAAAAACTGGAAAAGTTGATAACTCAGTCCCTTTCAATGCAAACGTGTAACTGAGCTTAAATAGGGTTATTTATGCCATTGCGCACTATTTGGAAGTGGAGAGCAGTTGTTTTGACTATAATTCACGTGTTAGGGTCAAAAACACATTGTGGGTCAAAACATGCTTTTCTCGCTCTGAAAAGCATTTTGCACGCATAAAAACTGGAAAAGTTGATAACTCAGTCCCTTTCAATTCAAACGTGTAACTGAGCTTAAATAGGGTTATTTATGCCAATGCGCACTATTTGGAAGTGGAGAGCATTTGTTTTGACTATAATTCACGTGTTAGGGTCAAAAACACATTGTGGGTCAAAACATGCTTTTCTCGCTCTGAAAAGCATTTTGCACGCATAAAAACTGGAAAAGTGAATAACTCAGTCACTTTCAATGCAAACGTGTAACTGAGCTTAAATAGGGTTATTTATGCCATTGCGCACCATTTGGAAGTGAAGAGCAGTTGTTTTGAGCACAATTCACGTGTCAGGGTCAAAAACACCTTTTTGGTCAAAAAGTGATTCTCTCGCTCTGAAAAGCACTTTGCACGCATAAAAACTGGAAAAGTGAATAACTCAGTCCCTTTCAATGCAAACGTGTAACTGAGCTTAAATAGGGTTATTTATGCCATCGCGCACCATTTGGAAGTGGAGTGCAGTTGTTTTGACAATAATTCACGTGTTAGGGTCAAAAACACATTGTGGGTCAAAACATGCTTTTCTCGCTCTGAAAAGCATTTTGCACGCATAAAAACTGGAAAAGTTGATAACTCAGTCCCTTTCAATTCAAACGTGTAACTGAGCTTAAATAGGGTTATATATGCCATTGCGCACTATTTGGAAGTGGAGAGCATTTGTTTTGACAATAATTCACGTGTTAGGGTCAAAAACACATTGTGGGTCAAAACATGCTTTTCTCGCTCTGAAAAGCATTTTGCACGCATAAAAACTGGAAAAGTTGATAACTCAGTCCCTTTCAATGCAAACGTGTAACTGAGCTTAAATAGGGTTATTTATGCCATTGCGCACTATTTGGAAGTGGAGAGCAGTTGTTTTGACTATAATTCACGTGTTAGGGTCAAAAACACATTGTGGGTCAAAACATGCTTTTCTCGCTCTGAAAAGCATTTTGCACGCATAAAAACTGGAAAAGTTGATAACTCAGTCCCTTTCAATTCAAACGTGTAACTGAGCTTAAATAGGGTTATTTATGCCAATGCGCACTATTTGGAAGTGGAGAGCATTTGTTTTGACTATAATTCACGTGTTAGGGTCAAAAACACATTGTGGGTCAAAACATGCTTTTCTCGCTCTGAAAAGCATTTTGCACGCATAAAAACTGGAAAAGTGAATAACTCAGTCACTTTCAATGCAAACGTGTAACTGAGCTTAAAAAGGGTTATTTATGCCATTGCGCACCATTTGGAAGTGAAGAGCAGTTGTTTTGAGCACAATTCACGTGTCAGGGTCAAAAACACCTTTTTGGTCAAAAAGTGATTCTCTCGCTCTGAAAAGCACTTTGCACGCATAAAAACTGGAAAAGTGAATAACTCAGTCCCTTTCAATGCAAACGTGTAACTGAGCTTAAATAGGGTTATTTATGCCATCGCGCACCATTTGGAAGTGGAGTGCAGTTGTTTTGACAATAATTCACGTGTTAGGGTCAAAAACACATTGTGGGTCAAAACATGCTTTTCTCGCTCTGAAAAGCATTTTGCACGCATAAAAACTGGAAAAGTGAATAACTCAGTCACTTTCAATGCAAACGTGTAACTGAGCTTAAATAGGGTTATTTATGCCATCGCGCACCATTTGGAAGTGGAGAGCAGTTGTTTTGACTATAATTCACGTGTTAGGGTCAAAAACACATTGTGGGTCAAAACATGCTTTTCTCGCTCTGAAAAGCATTTTGCACGCATAAAAACTGGAAAAGTTGATAACTCAGTCCCTTTCAATTCAAACGTGTAACTGAGCTTAAATAGGGTTATTTATGCCATTGCGCACTATTTGGAAGTGGAGAGCATTTGTTTTGACTATAATTCACGTGTTAGGGTCAAAAACACATTGTGGGTCAAAACATGCTTTTCTCGCTCTGAAAAGCATTTTGCACGCATAAAAACTGGAAAAGTGAATAACTCAGTCACTTTCAATGCAAACGTGTAACTGAGCTTAAATAGGGTTATTTATGCCATCGCGCACCATTTGGAAGTGGAGAGCAGTTGTTTTGACTATAATTCACGTGTTAGGGTCAAAAACACATTGTGGGTCAAAACATGCTTTTCTCGCTCTGAAAAGCATTTTGCACGCATAAAAACTGGAAAAGTTGATAACTCAGTCCCTTTCAATTCAAACGTGTAACTGAGCTTAAATAGGGTTATTTATGCCATTGCGCACTATTTGGAAGTGGAGAGCATTTGTTTTGACTATAATTCACGTGTTAGGGTCAAAAACACATTGTGGGTCAAAACATGCTTTTCTCGCTCTGAAAAGCATTTTGCACGCATAAAAACTGGAAAAGTTGATAACTCAGTCCCTTTCAATGCAAACGTGTAACTGAGCTTAAATAGGGTTATTTATGCCATTGCGCACTATTTGGAAGTGGAGAGCATTTGTTTTGACTATAATTCACGTGTTAGGGTCAAAAACACATTGTGGGTCAAAACATGCTTTTCTCGCTCTGAAAAGCACTTTGCACGCATAAAAACTGGAAAAGTGAATAACTCAGTCCCTTTCAATGCAAACGTGTAACTGAGCTTAAATAGGGTTATTTATGCCATCGCGCACCATTTGGAAGTGGAGTGCAGTTGTTTTGACAATAATTCACGTGTTAGGGTCAAAAACACATTGTGGGTCAAAACATGCTTTTCTCGCTCTGAAAAGCATTTTGCACGCATAAAAACTGGAAAAGTTGATAACTCAGTCCCTTTCAATTCAAACGTGTAACTGAGCTTAAATAGGGTTATTTATGCCATTGCGCACTATTTGGAAGTGGAGAGCATTTGTTTTGACTATAATTCACGTGTTAGGGTCAAAAACACATTGTGGGTCAAAACATGCTTTTCTCGCTCTGAAAAGCATTTTGCACGCATAAAAACTGGAAAAGTTGATAACTCAGTCCCTTTCAATTCAAACGTGTAACTGAGCTTAAATAGGGTTATATATGCCATTGCGCACTATTTGGAAGTGGAGAGCATTTGTTTTGACAATAATTCACGTGTTAGGGTCAAAAACACATTGTGGGTCAAAACATGCTTTTCTCGCTCTGAAAAGCATTTTGCACGCATAAAAACTGGAAAAGTTGATAACTCAGTCCCTTTCAATGCAAACGTGTAACTGAGCTTAAATAGGGTTATTTATGCCATTGCGCACTATTTGGAAGTGGAGAGCAGTTGTTTTGACTATAATTCACGTGTTAGGGTCAAAAACACATTGTGGGTCAAAACATGCTTTTCTCGCTCTGAAAAGCATTTTGCACGCATAAAAACTGGAAAAGTTGATAACTCAGTCCCTTTCAATTCAAACGTGTAACTGAGCTTAAATAGGGTTATTTATGCCAATGCGCACTATTTGGAAGTGGAGAGCATTTGTTTTGACTATAATTCACGTGTTAGGGTCAAAAACACATTGTGGGTCAAAACATGCTTTTCTCGCTCTGAAAAGCATTTTGCACGCATAAAAACTGGAAAAGTGAATAACTCAGTCACTTTCAATGCAAACGTGTAACTGAGCTTAAAAAGGGTTATTTATGCCATTGCGCACCATTTGGAAGTGAAGAGCAGTTGTTTTGAGCACAATTCACGTGTCAGGGTCAAAAACACCTTTTTGGTCAAAAAGTGATTCTCTCGCTCTGAAAAGCACTTTGCACGCATAAAAACTGGAAAAGTGAATAACTCAGTCCCTTTCAATGCAAACGTGTAACTGAGCTTAAATAGGGTTATTTATGCCATCGCGCACCATTTGGAAGTGGAGTGCAGTTGTTTTGACAATAATTCACGTGTTAGGGTCAAAAACACATTGTGGGTCAAAACATGCTTTTCTCGCTCTGAAAAGCATTTTGCACGCATAAAAACTGGAAAAGTGAATAACTCAGTCACTTTCAATGCAAACGTGTAACTGAGCTTAAATAGGGTTATTTATGCCATCGCGCACCATTTGGAAGTGGAGAGCAGTTGTTTTGACTATAATTCACGTGTTAGGGTCAAAAACACATTGTGGGTCAAAACATGCTTTTCTCGCTCTGAAAAGCATTTTGCACGCATAAAAACTGGAAAAGTTGATAACTCAGTCCCTTTCAATTCAAACGTGTAACTGAGCTTAAATAGGGTTATTTATGCCATTGCGCACTATTTGGAAGTGGAGAGCATTTGTTTTGACTATAATTCACGTGTTAGGGTCAAAAACACATTGTGGGTCAAAACATGCTTTTCTCGCTCTGAAAAGCATTTTGCACGCATAAAAACTGGAAAAGTGAATAACTCAGTCACTTTCAATGCAAACGTGTAACTGAGCTTAAATAGGGTTATTTATGCCATCGCGCACCATTTGGAAGTGGAGAGCAGTTGTTTTGACTATAATTCACGTGTTAGGGTCAAAAACACATTGTGGGTCAAAACATGCTTTTCTCGCTCTGAAAAGCATTTTGCACGCATAAAAACTGGAAAAGTTGATAACTCAGTCCCTTTCAATTCAAACGTGTAACTGAGCTTAAATAGGGTTATTTATGCCATTGCGCACTATTTGGAAGTGGAGAGCATTTGTTTTGACTATAATTCACGTGTTAGGGTCAAAAACACATTGTGGGTCAAAACATGCTTTTCTCGCTCTGAAAAGCATTTTGCACGCATAAAAACTGGAAAAGTTGATAACTCAGTCCCTTTCAATGCAAACGTGTAACTGAGCTTAAATAGGGTTATATATGCCATTGCGCACTATTTGGAAGTGGAGAGCATTTGTTTTGACAATAATTCACGTGTTAGGGTCAAAAACACATTGTGGGTCAAAACATGCTTTTCTCGCTCTGAAAAGCATTTTGCACGCATAAAAACTGGAAAAGTTGATAACTCAGTGCCTTTCAATGCAAACGTGTAACTGAGCTTAAATAGGGTTATTTATGCCATTGCGCACTATTTGGAAGTGGAGAGCAGTTGTTTTGACTATAATTCACGTGTTAGGGTCAAAAACACATTGTGGGTCAAAACATGCTTTTCTCGCTCTGAAAAGCATTTTGCACGCATAAAAACTGGAAAAGTTGATAACTCAGTCCCTTTCAATTCAAACGTGTAACTGAGCTTAAATAGGGTTATTTATGCCAATGCGCACTATTTGGAAGTGGAGAGCATTTGTTTTGACTATAATTCACGTGTTAGGGTCAAAAACACATTGTGGGTCAAAACATGCTTTTCTCGCTCTGAAAAGCATTTTGCACGCATAAAAACTGGAAAAGTGAATAACTCAGTCACTTTCAATGCAAACGTGTAACTGAGCTTAAATAGGGTTATTTATGCCATTGCGCACCATTTGGAAGTGAAGAGCAGTTGTTTTGAGCACAATTCACGTGTCAGGGTCAAAAACACCTTTTTGGTCAAAAAGTGATTCTCTCGCTCTGAAAAGCACTTTGCACGCATAAAAACTGGAAAAGTGAATAACTCAGTCCCTTTCAATGCAAACGTGTAACTGAGCTTAAATAGGGTTATTTATGCCATCGCGCACCATTTGGAAGTGGAGTGCAGTTGTTTTGACAATAATTCACGTGTTAGGGTCAAAAACACATTGTGGGTCAAAACATGCTTTTCTCGCTCTGAAAAGCATTTTGCACGCATAAAAACTGGAAAAGTGAATAACTCAGTCACTTTCAATGCAAACGTGTAACTGAGCTTAAATAGGGTTATTTATGCCATCGCGCACCATTTGGAAGTGGAGAGCAGTTGTTTTGACTATAATTCACGTGTTAGGGTCAAAAACACATTGTGGGTCAAAACATGCTTTTCTCGCTCTGAAAAGCATTTTGCACGCATAAAAACTGGAAAAGTTGATAACTCAGTCCCTTTCAATTCAAACGTGTAACTGAGCTTAAATAGGGTTATTTATGCCATTGCGCACTATTTGGAAGTGGAGAGCATTTGTTTTGACTATAATTCACGTGTTAGGGTCAAAAACACATTGTGGGTCAAAACATGCTTTTCTCGCTCTGAAAAGCATTTTGCACGCATAAAAACTGGAAAAGTTGATAACTCAGTCCCTTTCAATGCAAACGTGTAACTGAGCTTAAATAGGGTTATTTATGCCATTGCGCACTATTTGGAAGTGGAGAGCATTTGTTTTGACTATAATTCACGTGTTAGGGTCAAAAACACATTGTGGGTCAAAACATGCTTTTCTCGCTCTGAAAAGCATTTTGCACGCATAAAAACTTGAAAAGTGAATAACTCAGTCACTTTCAATGCAAACGTGTAACTGAGCTTAAATAGGGTTATTTATGCCATCGCGCACCATTTGGAAGTGGAGTGCAGTTGTTTTGACAATAATTCACGTGTTAGGGTCAAAAACACATTGTGGGTCAAAACATGCTTTTCTCGCTCTGAAAAGCATTTTGCACGCATAAAAACTGGAAAAGTTGATAACTCAGTCCCTTTCAATGCAAACGTGTAACTGAGCTTAAATAGGGTTATTTATGCCATCGCGCACCATTTGGAAGTGGAGAGCAGTTGTTTTGACTATAATTCACGTGTTAGGGTCAAAAACACATTGTGGGTCAAAACATGCTTTTCTCGCTCTGAAAAGCATTTTGCACGCATAAAAACTGGAAAAGTTGATAACTCAGTCCCTTTCAATTCAAACGTGTAACTGAGCTTAAATAGGGTTATATATGCCATTGCGCACTATTTGGAAGTGGAGAGCATTTGTTTTGACAATAATTCACGTGTTAGGGTCAAAAACACATTGTGGGTCAAAACATGCTTTTCTCGCTCTGAAAAGCATTTTGCACGCATAAAAACTGGAAAAGTTGATAACTCAGTGCCTTTCAATGCAAACGTGTAACTGAGCTTAAATAGGGTTATTTATGCCATTGCGCACTATTTGGAAGTGGAGAGCATTTGTTTTGACTATAATTCACGTGTTAGGGTCAAAAACACATTGTGGGTCAAAACATGCTTTTCTCGCTCTGAAAAGCATTTTGCACGCATAAAAACTGGAAAAGTGAATAACTCAGTCACTTTCAATGCAAACGTGTAACTGAGCTTAAATAGGGTTATTTATGCCATTGCGCACCATTTGGAAGTGAAGAGCAGTTGTTTTGAGCACAATTCACGTGTCAGGGTCAAAAACACCTTTTTGGTCAAAAAGTGATTCTCTCGCTCTGAAAAGCACTTTGCACGCATAAAAACTGGAAAAGTGAATAACTCAGTCCCTTTCAATGCAAACGTGTAACTGAGCTTAAATAGGGTTATTTATGCCATCGCGCACCATTTGGAAGTGGAGTGCAGTTGTTTTGACAATAATTCACGTGTTAGGGTCAAAAACACATTGTGGGTCAAAACATGCTTTTCTCGCTCTGAAAAGCATTTTGCACGCATAAAAACTGGAAAAGTGAATAACTCAGTCACTTTCAATGCAAACGTGTAACTGAGCTTAAATAGGGTTATTTATGCCATCGCGCACCATTTGGAAGTGGAGAGCAGTTGTTTTGACTATAATTCACGTGTTAGGGTCAAAAACACATTGTGGGTCAAAACATGCTTTTCTCGCTCTGAAAAGCATTTTGCACGCATAAAAACTGGAAAAGTTGATAACTCAGTCCCTTTCAATTCAAACGTGTAACTGAGCTTAAATAGGGTTATTTATGCCATTGCGCACTATTTGGAAGTGGAGAGCATTTGTTTTGACTATAATTCACGTGTTAGGGTCAAAAACACATTGTGGGTCAAAACATGCTTTTCTCGCTCTGAAAAGCATTTTGCACGCATAAAAACTGGAAAAGTTGATAACTCAGTCCCTTTCAATGCAAACGTGTAACTGAGCTTAAATAGGGTTATTTATGCCATTGCGCACTATTTGGAAGTGGAGAGCATTTGTTTTGACTATAATTCACGTGTTAGGGTCAAAAACACATTGTGGGTCAAAACATGCTTTTCTCGCTCTGAAAAGCACTTTGCACGCATAAAAACTGGAAAAGTGAATAACTCAGTCCCTTTCAATGCAAACGTGTAACTGAGCTTAAATAGGGTTATTTATGCCATCGCGCACCATTTGGAAGTGGAGTGCAGTTGTTTTGACAATAATTCACGTGTTAGGGTCAAAAACACATTGTGGGTCAAAACATGCTTTTCTCGCTCTGAAAAGCATTTTGCACGCATAAAAACTGGAAAAGTGAATAACTCAGTCACTTTCAATGCAAACGTGTAACTGAGCTTAAATAGGGTTATTTATGCCATCGCGCACCATTTGGAAGTGGAGAGCAGTTGTTTTGACTATAATTCACGTGTTAGGGTCAAAAACACATTGTGGGTCAAAACATGCTTTTCTCGCTCTGAAAAGCATTTTGCACGCATAAAAACTGGAAAAGTTGATAACTCAGTCCCTTTCAATTCAAACGTGTAACTGAGCTTAAATAGGGTTATTTATGCCATTGCGCACTATTTGGAAGTGGAGAGCATTTGTTTTGACTATAATTCACGTGTTAGGGTCAAAAACACATTGTGGGTCAAAACATGCTTTTCTCGCTCTGAAAAGCATTTTGCACGCATAAAAACTGGAAAAGTTGATAACTCAGTCCCTTTCAATTCAAACGTGTAACTGAGCTTAAATAGGGTTATATATGCCATTGCGCACTATTTGGAAGTGGAGAGCATTTGTTTTGACAATAATTCACGTGTTAGGGTCAAAAACACATTGTGGGTCAAAACATGCTTTTCTCGCTCTGAAAAGCATTTTGCACGCATAAAAACTGGAAAAGTTGATAACTCAGTCCCTTTCAATGCAAACGTGTAACTGAGCTTAAATAGGGTTATTTATGCCATTGCGCACTATTTGGAAGTGGAGAGCAGTTGTTTTGACTATAATTCACGTGTTAGGGTCAAAAACACATTGTGGGTCAAAACATGCTTTTCTCGCTCTGAAAAGCATTTTGCACGCATAAAAACTGGAAAAGTTGATAACTCAGTCCCTTTCAATTCAAACGTGTAACTGAGCTTAAATAGGGTTATTTATGCCAATGCGCACTATTTGGAAGTGGAGAGCATTTGTTTTGACTATAATTCACGTGTTAGGGTCAAAAACACATTGTGGGTCAAAACATGCTTTTCTCGCTCTGAAAAGCATTTTGCACGCATAAAAACTGGAAAAGTGAATAACTCAGTCACTTTCAATGCAAACGTGTAACTGAGCTTAAAAAGGGTTATTTATGCCATTGCGCACCATTTGGAAGTGAAGAGCAGTTGTTTTGAGCACAATTCACGTGTCAGGGTCAAAAACACCTTTTTGGTCAAAAAGTGATTCTCTCGCTCTGAAAAGCACTTTGCACGCATAAAAACTGGAAAAGTGAATAACTCAGTCCCTTTCAATGCAAACGTGTAACTGAGCTTAAATAGGGTTATTTATGCCATCGCGCACCATTTGGAAGTGGAGTGCAGTTGTTTTGACAATAATTCACGTGTTAGGGTCAAAAACACATTGTGGGTCAAAACATGCTTTTCTCGCTCTGAAAAGCATTTTGCACGCATAAAAACTGGAAAAGTGAATAACTCAGTCACTTTCAATGCAAACGTGTAACTGAGCTTAAATAGGGTTATTTATGCCATCGCGCACCATTTGGAAGTGGAGAGCAGTTGTTTTGACTATAATTCACGTGTTAGGGTCAAAAACACATTGTGGGTCAAAACATGCTTTTCTCGCTCTGAAAAGCATTTTGCACGCATAAAAACTGGAAAAGTTGATAACTCAGTCCCTTTCAATTCAAACGTGTAACTGAGCTTAAATAGGGTTATTTATGCCATTGCGCACTATTTGGAAGTGGAGAGCATTTGTTTTGACTATAATTCACGTGTTAGGGTCAAAAACACATTGTGGGTCAAAACATGCTTTTCTCGCTCTGAAAAGCATTTTGCACGCATAAAAACTGGAAAAGTTGATAACTCAGTCCCTTTCAATGCAAACGTGTAACTGAGCTTAAATAGGGTTATTTATGCCATTGCGCACTATTTGGAAGTGGAGAGCAGTTGTTTTGACTATAATTCACGTGTTAGGGTCAAAAACACATTGTGGGTCAAAACATGCTTTTCTCGCTCTGAAAAGCATTTTGCACGCATAAAAACTGGAAAAGTTGATAACTCAGTCCCTTTCAATTCAAACGTGTAACTGAGCTTAAATAGGGTTATTTATGCCAATGCGCACTATTTGGAAGTGGAGAGCATTTGTTTTGACTATAATTCACGTGTTAGGGTCAAAAACACATTGTGGGTCAAAACATGCTTTTCTCGCTCTGAAAAGCATTTTGCACGCATAAAAACTGGAAAAGTGAATAACTCAGTCACTTTCAATGCAAACGTGTAACTGAGCTTAAAAAGGGTTATTTATGCCATTGCGCACCATTTGGAAGTGAAGAGCAGTTGTTTTGAGCACAATTCACGTGTCAGGGTCAAAAACACCTTTTTGGTCAAAAAGTGATTCTCTCGCTCTGAAAAGCACTTTGCACGCATAAAAACTGGAAAAGTGAATAACTCAGTCCCTTTCAATGCAAACGTGTAACTGAGCTTAAATAGGGTTATTTATGCCATCGCGCACCATTTGGAAGTGGAGTGCAGTTGTTTTGACAATAATTCACGTGTTAGGGTCAAAAACACATTGTGGGTCAAAACATGCTTTTCTCGCTCTGAAAAGCATTTTGCACGCATAAAAACTGGAAAAGTGAATAACTCAGTCACTTTCAATGCAAACGTGTAACTGAGCTTAAATAGGGTTATTTATGCCATCGCGCACCATTTGGAAGTGGAGAGCAGTTGTTTTGACTATAATTCACGTGTTAGGGTCAAAAACACATTGTGGGTCAAAACATGCTTTTCTCGCTCTGAAAAGCATTTTGCACGCATAAAAACTGGAAAAGTTGATAACTCAGTCCCTTTCAATTCAAACGTGTAACTGAGCTTAAATAGGGTTATTTATGCCATTGCGCACTATTTGGAAGTGGAGAGCATTTGTTTTGACTATAATTCACGTGTTAGGGTCAAAAACACATTGTGGGTCAAAACATGCTTTTCTCGCTCTGAAAAGCATTTTGCACGCATAAAAACTGGAAAAGTGAATAACTCAGTCACTTTCAATGCAAACGTGTAACTGAGCTTAAATAGGGTTATTTATGCCATCGCGCACCATTTGGAAGTGGAGAGCAGTTGTTTTGACTATAATTCACGTGTTAGGGTCAAAAACACATTGTGGGTCAAAACATGCTTTTCTCGCTCTGAAAAGCATTTTGCACGCATAAAAACTGGAAAAGTTGATAACTCAGTCCCTTTCAATTCAAACGTGTAACTGAGCTTAAATAGGGTTATTTATGCCATTGCGCACTATTTGGAAGTGGAGAGCATTTGTTTTGACTATAATTCACGTGTTAGGGTCAAAAACACATTGTGGGTCAAAACATGCTTTTCTCGCTCTGAAAAGCATTTTGCACGCATAAAAACTGGAAAAGTTGATAACTCAGTCCCTTTCAATGCAAACGTGTAACTGAGCTTAAATAGGGTTATTTATGCCATTGCGCACTATTTGGAAGTGGAGAGCATTTGTTTTGACTATAATTCACGTGTTAGGGTCAAAAACACATTGTGGGTCAAAACATGCTTTTCTCGCTCTGAAAAGCACTTTGCACGCATAAAAACTGGAAAAGTGAATAACTCAGTCCCTTTCAATGCAAACGTGTAACTGAGCTTAAATAGGGTTATTTATGCCATCGCGCACCATTTGGAAGTGGAGTGCAGTTGTTTTGACAATAATTCACGTGTTAGGGTCAAAAACACATTGTGGGTCAAAACATGCTTTTCTCGCTCTGAAAAGCATTTTGCACGCATAAAAACTGGAAAAGTGAATAACTCAGTCACTTTCAATGCAAACGTGTAACTGAGCTTAAATAGGGTTATTTATGCCATCGCGCACCATTTGGAAGTGGAGAGCAGTTGTTTTGACTATAATTCACGTGTTAGGGTCAAAAACACATTGTGGGTCAAAACATGCTTTTCTCGCTCTGAAAAGCATTTTGCACGCATAAAAACTGGAAAAGTTGATAACTCAGTCCCTTTCAATTCAAACGTGTAACTGAGCTTAAATAGGGTTATATATGCCATTGCGCACTATTTGGAAGTGGAGAGCATTTGTTTTGACTATAATTCACGTGTTAGGGTCAAAAACACATTGTGGGTCAAAACATGCTTTTCTCGCTCTGAAAAGCATTTTGCACGCATAAAAACTGGAAAAGTTGATAACTCAGTCCCTTTCAATTCAAACGTGTAACTGAGCTTAAATAGGGTTATATATGCCATTGCGCACTATTTGGAAGTGGAGAGCATTTGTTTTGACAATAATTCACGTGTTAGGGTCAAAAACACATTGTGGGTCAAAACATGCTTTTCTCGCTCTGAAAAGCATTTTGCACGCATAAAAACTGGAAAAGTTGATAACTCAGTCCCTTTCAATGCAAACGTGTAACTGAGCTTAAATAGGGTTATTTATGCCATTGCGCACTATTTGGAAGTGGAGAGCAGTTGTTTTGACTATAATTCACGTGTTAGGGTCAAAAACACATTGTGGGTCAAAACATGCTTTTCTCGCTCTGAAAAGCATTTTGCACGCATAAAAACTGGAAAAGTTGATAACTCAGTCCCTTTCAATTCAAACGTGTAACTGAGCTTAAATAGGGTTATTTATGCCAATGCGCACTATTTGGAAGTGGAGAGCATTTGTTTTGACTATAATTCACGTGTTAGGGTCAAAAACACATTGTGGGTCAAAACATGCTTTTCTCGCTCTGAAAAGCATTTTGCACGCATAAAAACTGGAAAAGTGAATAACTCAGTCACTTTCAATGCAAACGTGTAACTGAGCTTAAATAGGGTTATTTATGCCATTGCGCACCATTTGGAAGTGAAGAGCAGTTGTTTTGAGCACAATTCACGTGTCAGGGTCAAAAACACCTTTTTGGTCAAAAAGTGATTCTCTCGCTCTGAAAAGCACTTTGCACGCATAAAAACTGGAAAAGTGAATAACTCAGTCCCTTTCAATGCAAACGTGTAACTGAGCTTAAATAGGGTTATTTATGCCATCGCGCACCATTTGGAAGTGGAGTGCAGTTGTTTTGACAATAATTCACGTGTTAGGGTCAAAAACACATTGTGGGTCAAAACATGCTTTTCTCGCTCTGAAAAGCATTTTGCACGCATAAAAACTGGAAAAGTGAATAACTCAGTCACTTTCAATGCAAACGTGTAACTGAGCTTAAATAGGGTTATTTATGCCATCGCGCACCATTTGGAAGTGGAGAGCAGTTGTTTTGACTATAATTCACGTGTTAGGGTCAAAAACACATTGTGGGTCAAAACATGCTTTTCTCGCTCTGAAAAGCATTTTGCACGCATAAAAACTGGAAAAGTTGATAACTCAGTCCCTTTCAATTCAAACGTGTAACTGAGCTTAAATAGGGTTATTTATGCCATTGCGCACTATTTGGAAGTGGAGAGCATTTGTTTTGACTATAATTCACGTGTTAGGGTCAAAAACACATTGTGGGTCAAAACATGCTTTTCTCGCTCTGAAAAGCACTTTGCACGCATAAAAACTGGAAAAGTGAATAACTCAGTCCCTTTCAATGCAAACGTGTAACTGAGCTTAAATAGGGTTATTTATGCCAATGCGCACTATTTGGAAGTGGAGAGCATTTGTTTTGACTATAATTCACGTGTTAGGGTCAAAAACACATTGTGGGTCAAAACATGCTTTTCTCGCTCTGAAAAGCATTTTGCACGCATAAAAACTGGAAAAGTGAATAACTCAGTCACTTTCAATGCAAACGTGTAACTGAGCTTAAATAGGGTTATTTATGCCATCGCGCACCATTTGGAAGTGGAGAGCAGTTGTTTTGACTATAATTCACGTGTTAGGGTCAAAAACACATTGTGGGTCAAAACATGCTTTTCTCGCTCTGAAAAGCATTTTGCACGCATAAAAACTGGAAAAGTTGATAACTCAGTCCCTTTCAATTCAAACGTGTAACTGAGCTTAAATAGGGTTATTTATGCCATTGCGCACTATTTGGAAGTGGAGAGCATTTGTTTTGACTATAATTCACGTGTTAGGGTCAAAAACACATTGTGGGTCAAAACATGCTTTTCTCGCTCTGAAAAGCATTTTGCACGCATAAAAACTGGAAAAGTTGATAACTCAGTCCCTTTCAATTCAAACGTGTAACTGAGCTTAAATAGGGTTATATATGCCATTGCGCACTATTTGGAAGTGGAGAGCATTTGTTTTGACAATAATTCACGTGTTAGGGTCAAAAACACATTGTGGGTCAAAACATGCTTTTCTCGCTCTGAAAAGCATTTTGCACGCATAAAAACTGGAAAAGTTGATAACTCAGTCCCTTTCAATGCAAACGTGTAACTGAGCTTAAATAGGGTTATTTATGCCATTGCGCACTATTTGGAAGTGGAGAGCAGTTGTTTTGACTATAATTCACGTGTTAGGGTCAAAAACACATTGTGGGTCAAAACATGCTTTTCTCGCTCTGAAAAGCATTTTGCACGCATAAAAACTGGAAAAGTTGATAACTCAGTCCCTTTCAATTCAAACGTGTAACTGAGCTTAAATAGGGTTATTTATGCCAATGCGCACTATTTGGAAGTGGAGAGCATTTGTTTTGACTATAATTCACGTGTTAGGGTCAAAAACACATTGTGGGTCAAAACATGCTTTTCTCGCTCTGAAAAGCATTTTGCACGCATAAAAACTGGAAAAGTGAATAACTCAGTCACTTTCAATGCAAACGTGTAACTGAGCTTAAAAAGGGTTATTTATGCCATTGCGCACCATTTGGAAGTGAAGAGCAGTTGTTTTGAGCACAATTCACGTGTCAGGGTCAAAAACACCTTTTTGGTCAAAAAGTGATTCTCTCGCTCTGAAAAGCACTTTGCACGCATAAAAACTGGAAAAGTGAATAACTCAGTCCCTTTCAATGCAAACGTGTAACTGAGCTTAAATAGGGTTATTTATGCCATCGCGCACCATTTGGAAGTGGAGTGCAGTTGTTTTGACAATAATTCACGTGTTAGGGTCAAAAACACATTGTGGGTCAAAACATGCTTTTCTCGCTCTGAAAAGCATTTTGCACGCATAAAAACTGGAAAAGTGAATAACTCAGTCACTTTCAATGCAAACGTGTAACTGAGCTTAAATAGGGTTATTTATGCCATCGCGCACCATTTGGAAGTGGAGAGCAGTTGTTTTGACTATAATTCACGTGTTAGGGTCAAAAACACATTGT
This sequence comes from Micromesistius poutassou, assembly GCF_964030765.1. NCBI lineage: Eukaryota > Metazoa > Chordata > Actinopteri > Gadiformes > Gadidae > Micromesistius > Micromesistius poutassou. The sequence continues at coordinate 7,861 of NW_028178657.1, read as the reverse complement.
GGGTCAAAACATGCTTTTCTCGCTCTGAAAAGCATTTTGCACGCATAAAAACTGGAAAAGTTGATAACTCAGTCCCTTTCAATTCAAACGTGTAACTGAGCTTAAATAGGGTTATTTATGCCATTGCGCACTATTTGGAAGTGGAGAGCATTTGTTTTGACTATAATTCACGTGTTAGGGTCAAAAACACATTGTGGGTCAAAACATGCTTTTCTCGCTCTGAAAAGCATTTTGCACGCATAAAAACTGGAAAAGTGAATAACTCAGTCACTTTCAATGCAAACGTGTAACTGAGCTTAAATAGGGTTATTTATGCCATCGCGCACCATTTGGAAGTGGAGAGCAGTTGTTTTGACTATAATTCACGTGTTAGGGTCAAAAACACATTGTGGGTCAAAACATGCTTTTCTCGCTCTGAAAAGCATTTTGCACGCATAAAAACTGGAAAAGTTGATAACTCAGTCCCTTTCAATTCAAACGTGTAACTGAGCTTAAATAGGGTTATTTATGCCATTGCGCACTATTTGGAAGTGGAGAGCATTTGTTTTGACTATAATTCACGTGTTAGGGTCAAAAACACATTGTGGGTCAAAACATGCTTTTCTCGCTCTGAAAAGCATTTTGCACGCATAAAAACTGGAAAAGTTGATAACTCAGTCCCTTTCAATGCAAACGTGTAACTGAGCTTAAATAGGGTTATTTATGCCATTGCGCACTATTTGGAAGTGGAGAGCATTTGTTTTGACTATAATTCACGTGTTAGGGTCAAAAACACATTGTGGGTCAAAACATGCTTTTCTCGCTCTGAAAAGCACTTTGCACGCATAAAAACTGGAAAAGTGAATAACTCAGTCCCTTTCAATGCAAACGTGTAACTGAGCTTAAATAGGGTTATTTATGCCATCGCGCACCATTTGGAAGTGGAGTGCAGTTGTTTTGACAATAATTCACGTGTTAGGGTCAAAAACACATTGTGGGTCAAAACATGCTTTTCTCGCTCTGAAAAGCATTTTGCACGCATAAAAACTGGAAAAGTGAATAACTCAGTCACTTTCAATGCAAACGTGTAACTGAGCTTAAATAGGGTTATTTATGCCATCGCGCACCATTTGGAAGTGGAGAGCAGTTGTTTTGACTATAATTCACGTGTTAGGGTCAAAAACACATTGTGGGTCAAAACATGCTTTTCTCGCTCTGAAAAGCATTTTGCACGCATAAAAACTGGAAAAGTTGATAACTCAGTCCCTTTCAATTCAAACGTGTAACTGAGCTTAAATAGGGTTATATATGCCATTGCGCACTATTTGGAAGTGGAGAGCATTTGTTTTGACTATAATTCACGTGTTAGGGTCAAAAACACATTGTGGGTCAAAACATGCTTTTCTCGCTCTGAAAAGCATTTTGCACGCATAAAAACTGGAAAAGTTGATAACTCAGTCCCTTTCAATTCAAACGTGTAACTGAGCTTAAATAGGGTTATATATGCCATTGCGCACTATTTGGAAGTGGAGAGCATTTGTTTTGACAATAATTCACGTGTTAGGGTCAAAAACACATTGTGGGTCAAAACATGCTTTTCTCGCTCTGAAAAGCATTTTGCACGCATAAAAACTGGAAAAGTTGATAACTCAGTCCCTTTCAATGCAAACGTGTAACTGAGCTTAAATAGGGTTATTTATGCCATTGCGCACTATTTGGAAGTGGAGAGCAGTTGTTTTGACTATAATTCACGTGTTAGGGTCAAAAACACATTGTGGGTCAAAACATGCTTTTCTCGCTCTGAAAAGCATTTTGCACGCATAAAAACTGGAAAAGTTGATAACTCAGTCCCTTTCAATTCAAACGTGTAACTGAGCTTAAATAGGGTTATTTATGCCAATGTGCACTATTTGGAAGTGGAGAGCATTTGTTTTGACTATAATTCACGTGTTAGGGTCAAAAACACATTGTGGGTCAAAACATGCTTTTCTCGCTCTGAAAAGCATTTTGCACGCATAAAAACTGGAAAAGTGAATAACTCAGTCACTTTCAATGCAAACGTGTAACTGAGCTTAAATAGGGTTATTTATGCCATTGCGCACCATTTGGAAGTGAAGAGCAGTTGTTTTGAGCACAATTCACGTGTCAGGGTCAAAAACACCTTTTTGGTCAAAAAGTGATTCTCTCGCTCTGAAAAGCACTTTGCACGCATAAAAACTGGAAAAGTGAATAACTCAGTCCCTTTCAATGCAAACGTGTAACTGAGCTTAAATAGGGTTATTTATGCCATCGCGCACCATTTGGAAGTGGAGTGCAGTTGTTTTGACAATAATTCACGTGTTAGGGTCAAAAACACATTGTGGGTCAAAACATGCTTTTCTCGCTCTGAAAAGCATTTTGCACGCATAAAAACTGGAAAAGTGAATAACTCAGTCACTTTCAATGCAAACGTGTAACTGAGCTTAAATAGGGTTATTTATGCCATCGCGCACCATTTGGAAGTGGAGAGCAGTTGTTTTGACTATAATTCACGTGTTAGGGTCAAAAACACATTGTGGGTCAAAACATGCTTTTCTCGCTCTGAAAAGCATTTTGCACGCATAAAAACTGGAAAAGTTGATAACTCAGTCCCTTTCAATTCAAACGTGTAACTGAGCTTAAATAGGGTTATTTATGCCATTGCGCACTATTTGGAAGTGGAGAGCATTTGTTTTGACTATAATTCACGTGTTAGGGTCAAAAACACATTGTGGGTCAAAACATGCTTTTCTCGCTCTGAAAAGCACTTTGCACGCATAAAAACTGGAAAAGTGAATAACTCAGTCCCTTTCAATGCAAACGTGTAACTGAGCTTAAATAGGGTTATTTATGCCAATGCGCACTATTTGGAAGTGGAGAGCATTTGTTTTGACTATAATTCACGTGTTAGGGTCAAAAACACATTGTGGGTCAAAACATGCTTTTCTCGCTCTGAAAAGCATTTTGCACGCATAAAAACTGGAAAAGTGAATAACTCAGTCACTTTCAATGCAAACGTGTAACTGAGCTTAAATAGGGTTATTTATGCCATTGCGCACCATTTGGAAGTGAAGAGCAGTTGTTTTGAGCACAATTCACGTGTCAGGGTCAAAAACACCTTTTTGGTCAAAAAGTGATTCTCTCGCTCTGAAAAGCACTTTGCACGCATAAAAACTGGAAAAGTGAATAACTCAGTCCCTTTCAATGCAAACGTGTAACTGAGCTTAAATAGGGTTATTTATGCCATCGCGCACCATTTGGAAGTGGAGTGCAGTTGTTTTGACAATAATTCACGTGTTAGGGTCAAAAACACATTGTGGGTCAAAACATGCTTTTCTCGCTCTGAAAAGCATTTTGCACGCATAAAAACTGGAAAAGTGAATAACTCAGTCACTTTCAATGCAAACGTGTAACTGAGCTTAAATAGGGTTATTTATGCCATCGCGCACCATTTGGAAGTGGAGAGCAGTTGTTTTGACTATAATTCACGTGTTAGGGTCAAAAACACATTGTGGGTCAAAACATGCTTTTCTCGCTCTGAAAAGCATTTTGCACGCATAAAAACTGGAAAAGTGAATAACTCAGTCACTTTCAATGCAAACGTGTAACTGAGCTTAAATAGGGTTATTTATGCCATCGCGCACCATTTGGAAGTGGAGAGCAGTTGTTTTGACTATAATTCACGTGTTAGGGTCAAAAACACATTGTGGGTCAAAACATGCTTTTCTCGCTCTGAAAAGCATTTTGCACGCATAAAAACTGGAAAAGTTGATAACTCAGTCCCTTTCAATTCAAACGTGTAACTGAGCTTAAATAGGGTTATTTATGCCATTGCGCACTATTTGGAAGTGGAGAGCATTTGTTTTGACTATAATTCACGTGTTAGGGTCAAAAACACATTGTGGGTCAAAACATGCTTTTCTCGCTCTGAAAAGCATTTTGCACGCATAAAAACTGGAAAAGTTGATAACTCAGTCCCTTTCAATTCAAACGTGTAACTGAGCTTAAATAGGGTTATATATGCCATTGCGCACTATTTGGAAGTGGAGAGCATTTGTTTTGACAATAATTCACGTGTTAGGGTCAAAAACACATTGTGGGTCAAAACATGCTTTTCTCGCTCTGAAAAGCATTTTGCACGCATAAAAACTGGAAAAGTTGATAACTCAGTCCCTTTCAATGCAAACGTGTAACTGAGCTTAAATAGGGTTATTTATGCCATTGCGCACTATTTGGAAGTGGAGAGCAGTTGTTTTGACTATAATTCACGTGTTAGGGTCAAAAACACATTGTGGGTCAAAACATGCTTTTCTCGCTCTGAAAAGCATTTTGCACGCATAAAAACTGGAAAAGTTGATAACTCAGTCCCTTTCAATTCAAACGTGTAACTGAGCTTAAATAGGGTTATTTATGCCAATGCGCACTATTTGGAAGTGGAGAGCATTTGTTTTGACTATAATTCACGTGTTAGGGTCAAAAACACATTGTGGGTCAAAACATGCTTTTCTCGCTCTGAAAAGCATTTTGCACGCATAAAAACTGGAAAAGTGAATAACTCAGTCACTTTCAATGCAAACGTGTAACTGAGCTTAAATAGGGTTATTTATGCCATTGCGCACCATTTGGAAGTGAAGAGCAGTTGTTTTGAGCACAATTCACGTGTCAGGGTCAAAAACACCTTTTTGGTCAAAAAGTGATTCTCTCGCTCTGAAAAGCACTTTGCACGCATAAAAACTGGAAAAGTGAATAACTCAGTCCCTTTCAATGCAAACGTGTAACTGAGCTTAAATAGGGTTATTTATGCCATCGCGCACCATTTGGAAGTGGAGTGCAGTTGTTTTGACAATAATTCACGTGTTAGGGTCAAAAACACATTGTGGGTCAAAACATGCTTTTCTCGCTCTGAAAAGCATTTTGCACGCATAAAAACTGGAAAAGTGAATAACTCAGTCACTTTCAATGCAAACGTGTAACTGAGCTTAAATAGGGTTATTTATGCCATCGCGCACCATTTGGAAGTGGAGAGCAGTTGTTTTGACTATAATTCACGTGTTAGGGTCAAAAACACATTGTGGGTCAAAACATGCTTTTCTCGCTCTGAAAAGCATTTTGCACGCATAAAAACTGGAAAAGTTGATAACTCAGTCCCTTTCAATTCAAACGTGTAACTGAGCTTAAATAGGGTTATTTATGCCATTGCGCACTATTTGGAAGTGGAGAGCATTTGTTTTGACTATAATTCACGTGTTAGGGTCAAAAACACATTGTGGGTCAAAACATGCTTTTCTCGCTCTGAAAAGCATTTTGCACGCATAAAAACTGGAAAAGTTGATAACTCAGTCCCTTTCAATGCAAACGTGTAACTGAGCTTAAATAGGGTTATTTATGCCATTGCGCACTATTTGGAAGTGGAGAGCATTTGTTTTGACTATAATTCACGTGTTAGGGTCAAAAACACATTGTGGGTCAAAACATGCTTTTCTCGCTCTGAAAAGCATTTTGCACGCATAAAAACTGGAAAAGTGAATAACTCAGTCACTTTCAATGCAAACGTGTAACTGAGCTTAAATAGGGTTATTTATGCCATCGCGCACCATTTGGAAGTGGAGTGCAGTTGTTTTGACAATAATTCACGTGTTAGGGTCAAAAACACATTGTGGGTCAAAACATGCTTTTCTCGCTCTGAAAAGCATTTTGCACGCATAAAAACTGGAAAAGTGAATAACTCAGTCACTTTCAATGCAAACGTGTAACTGAGCTTAAATAGGGTTATTTATGCCATCGCGCACCATTTGGAAGTGGAGAGCAGTTGTTTTGACTATAATTCACGTGTTAGGGTCAAAAACACATTGTGGGTCAAAACATGCTTTTCTCGCTCTGAAAAGCATTTTGCACGCATAAAAACTGGAAAAGTTGATAACTCAGTCCCTTTCAATTCAAACGTGTAACTGAGCTTAAATAGGGTTATTTATGCCATTGCGCACTATTTGGAAGTGGAGAGCATTTGTTTTGACTATAATTCACGTGTTAGGGTCAAAAACACATTGTGGGTCAAAACATGCTTTTCTCGCTCTGAAAAGCATTTTGCACGCATAAAAACTGGAAAAGTTGATAACTCAGTCCCTTTCAATGCAAACGTGTAACTGAGCTTAAATAGGGTTATTTATGCCATTGCGCACTATTTGGAAGTGGAGAGCATTTGTTTTGACTATAATTCACGTGTTAGGGTCAAAAACACATTGTGGGTCAAAACATGCTTTTCTCGCTCTGAAAAGCACTTTGCACGCATAAAAACTGGAAAAGTGAATAACTCAGTCCCTTTCAATGCAAACGTGTAACTGAGCTTAAATAGGGTTATTTATGCCATCGCGCACCATTTGGAAGTGGAGTGCAGTTGTTTTGACAATAATTCACGTGTTAGGGTCAAAAACACATTGTGGGTCAAAACATGCTTTTCTCGCTCTGAAAAGCATTTTGCACGCATAAAAACTGGAAAAGTTGATAACTCAGTCCCTTTCAATGCAAACGTGTAACTGAGCTTAAATAGGGTTATTTATGCCATTGCGCACTATTTGGAAGTGGAGAGCATTTGTTTTGACTATAATTCACGTGTTAGGGTCAAAAACACATTGTGGGTCAAAACATGCTTTTCTCGCTCTGAAAAGCATTTTGCACGCATAAAAACTGGAAAAGTTGATAACTCAGTCCCTTTCAATGCAAACGTGTAACTGAGCTTAAATAGGGTTATTTATGCCATTGCGCACTATTTGGAAGTGGAGAGCATTTGTTTTGACTATAATTCACGTGTTAGGGTCAAAAACACATTGTGGGTCAAAACATGCTTTTCTCGCTCTGAAAAGCATTTTGCACGCATAAAAACTGGAAAAGTGAATAACTCAGTCACTTTCAATGCAAACGTGTAACTGAGCTTAAATAGGGTTATTTATGCCATCGCGCACCATTTGGAAGTGGAGTGCAGTTGTTTTGACAATAATTCACGTGTTAGGGTCAAAAACACATTGTGGGTCAAAACATGCTTTTCTCGCTCTGAAAAGCATTTTGCACGCATAAAAACTGGAAAAGTGAATAACTCAGTCACTTTCAATGCAAACGTGTAACTGAGCTTAAATAGGGTTATTTATGCCATCGCGCACCATTTGGAAGTGGAGAGCAGTTGTTTTGACTATAATTCACGTGTTAGGGTCAAAAACACATTGTGGGTCAAAACATGCTTTTCTCGCTCTGAAAAGCATTTTGCACGCATAAAAACTGGAAAAGTTGATAACTCAGTCCCTTTCAATTCAAACGTGTAACTGAGCTTAAATAGGGTTATTTATGCCATTGCGCACTATTTGGAAGTGGAGAGCATTTGTTTTGACTATAATTCACGTGTTAGGGTCAAAAACACATTGTGGGTCAAAACATGCTTTTCTCGCTCTGAAAAGCATTTTGCACGCATAAAAACTGGAAAAGTTGATAACTCAGTCCCTTTCAATGCAAACGTGTAACTGAGCTTAAATAGGGTTATTTATGCCATTGCGCACTATTTGGAAGTGGAGAGCATTTGTTTTGACTATAATTCACGTGTTAGGGTCAAAAACACATTGTGGGTCAAAACATGCTTTTCTCGCTCTGAAAAGCACTTTGCACGCATAAAAACTGGAAAAGTGAATAACTCAGTCCCTTTCAATGCAAACGTGTAACTGAGCTTAAATAGGGTTATTTATGCCATCGCGCACCATTTGGAAGTGGAGTGCAGTTGTTTTGACAATAATTCACGTGTTAGGGTCAAAAACACATTGTGGGTCAAAACATGCTTTTCTCGCTCTGAAAAGCATTTTGCACGCATAAAAACTGGAAAAGT